>NW_016168244.1:8178-19675 GCF_001687245.7 Rhagoletis zephyria | reverse complement strand
GCTTATTTCTCAATATTGCTTTCTACTCAATATTGTTCACTTCTTGCTCACTAATTGTCAGCAGTTCCAACAACGCACTTACATTTGACCTCCCGTCTGCCTTGTGGCATTAATGCGATTAAATGAAACTCCTTTAAATCACTTGTAGCTGACACAATTTCAAACGTGCATAAGTGAAAGCTCAAAATCCACTTAACGTATAACCGGCAGTGGATATGAAATTTTAGTTCACAGATATCCTGTAAATTAAACCAGTATTGATATGAAATTGGAATTATTTATCTTAGATTAATTCAAAAATTGACTGGTAATGTGGTAGAAGCTGTTGTGAAGTCTTTTAGCTCTACATATACTTTAAATTTTTTTAGGTAGTTATATAAATATTTAAATTTATTCGATTTTGAATTTATGGGCAGGAGACAATTCAATACTGCTTCGCATATCCTAAAAATAGACGAACAGTTTTTATATACATATAAATGGTTAGGTTAGGTTATAGTGGTTGTCTCGGACAAGGGACGCACTTAGACAATTAAGAGATGGTCCTTTGTGATACCATCAATCTAATCCAACTTTAACAGAGGAAAAATTTAAAAATAAAATATGTTAATTTTATTCTGGTTGATTAACATTTTGGTTTTTAATACTGTTATTGAGCTTCGTATCAGGATTATGTTTATTGGGAAAAATGGATGAAGCAACAAAGCCTAAGCGGTAGACTACACTCTAAAGTGCATGTAAAACAACTGTTTTATTTTTCAACCAGAATCTCTGGAAATATACGCACAAGATGTTCAAGATTTGATTTTTAACATGAGTTGTTTAATATGCACCCATATATATACACATGAAATGTTTAAAATTACAAATATTTTGAAAGTAAAAAATTTTTTTTCCAAGTAATAAATATCAAGTACTCATATTTACTCAATTTTAAACATTTTGTGTAAAAGTAAACAGACATTGTTTAATTTTGCACACATTAGGAGGGGAAACTCTCTCTATATGTGTAAATTTAAACAAAATACTTTTAGAGGAAATTTTAAACACTTTATGTGTAAACTGTGAAATTGTGAAAAATAAATGTTAATAACTCAAAAGACAAATTTTGAAACCTGCTCTATGCCACACATATGCAAAGTAAAATAAACAAGCAGTGTTTAATTTAATTAACACGGTGTGTAAATTTGCATTCATTAAGAAAATACGCAAATTTAAACAACAACTTTTTAGAGTGTAGCAGCTATTTCGGAGATCACCACATCTCCTCATAAGACTTCAATTTCTAGACTTCAGCAGAGATCCGACCCGCATCATCGATGTGCAAAGTCAGAAGCGCTAACTTCTGAGCTATGCACACCCCGTAAACTCTTGCTGCTAATTTATTTACTTATTCAACCTACTCCTATCAAGTGCAGCTAATTTTGCGCTACTTAAATGTTAATAAGCCACAATAACATTGACAAATAAATGGTTGAGGATGAGCCTGCCCGAAACTATACAATAAAGCAAATTAATGTATGGAATTAACAATATCAACCACGCTGTCAAGTTTACAGGTAGTACAGAAATAAAGCCTTTTCAAAGCCATTTCAATTTATACCCATATCGTAATGATTCATTTAAATCAATTGAATTTAATATTTAAACAGGTGGAAAAATCTTGTTTTTTTAATAATATTCCGTTTGACACACATATTTTAGTTTTTCATATAGCTAGCAAATAAATAATTTAAATTTGACCCTTCAGACAGGTGGCAACCCATTTCAAAAGATTTTCAAACTGCAACTCTCTTTCGTTACTCAAATGTACTTCCTGAGTTATGCAGTATAAAAATTCCTTTTGCCACACCCTCTTGTCCAATCTCTCTTGTCAAATCGAGATAAAAGCTATCCCATATTCGTCCTCGTTAGTAGCTTGATAAAAAACAAAAATTACAAAAAAATCTTTTATGTATTTTAAATCTTTTTTCCTTGTAATGTTTGCATTTATTTCATTCACAATGCAAACTTAAAATGACATGATCTAGAAAAACAGGGTCGTACTCTACGACCCAAAATTAAGTTTACATATTTAGGCGTTTTTTTGTGTAGTTTCAAAACTTGAAGTTTCTCTTACACTGTAATTATTATTATACAAATTCTATAGAAAAAGTGTCAACTAACTTTACTCAATTAAAATCTCCTGCTTTAAATTATTCTTAGAAACCAAATTGAACTAAATGATTAATTGCTTGCTGAACAACATAATTTAAGGCTGAGAGCACATACATACATATACATGCCTCGTTTATATATATGTACATGTGGCGTATGCTAGTGACATATTTACAATGGACTTAATGACTGTACACACCACTTCAGTTAGAAATATAAATTTCAATTGACAGAATGCGTGGAATACGAAAATGGCAGAAGTCTCGCATAATAGGGAAAATTTAAACGGAAAACACTGCTGCTACGCTCTAATTGCGTTGAGTAGCAGAAAATTTAATAAATAATCACTGTTACAGATTTTTTGACCTCTTGTTTCCAATACCACTCAAATACACATTAAATCCCACGAATTATGTAAAAATTATACGAAAAAAAATACGGGAAGGAAGTTCTGCCAAAATTCAGCTGATTTTTTTTGTAGCCACATTACTGCTGCTCATAATTCGCTGAATCGACAGCAAAGAACATTAGCATGGAAATGGCTTCATTAAAGCGACCTGCCTAAAATGAAATCTTATCGGATAGCATAAATCTATTCAATACAAATGTACATTTATACGAATATGCATACATATACATATGTACATAAATAAATCGAGGAAAACTCAAACAAAGAGCAATTCAATGGCAAAACATTCTACCGACGACTAGCTGGATTGTTAAACGTAAGCAAATCAGCGCATAGAATTGTGTTCACAGCTTCACTGGTGGCATAGAATTGCTTGCAGTGGCCGATCCTAAACCCACTCATTGCCATTAAGGCTACTCGTTAACGAATAAAAGGAATTCCATGCGGCTGCCGACCAGATTAGCAAAACTAATTGAATGGATGTAGACGGGAAATCACAATGGGGTTACAGAGCAACAAACAGAGAATGGCACACAACTAGTCCGCCATCTACGCGTACATATGTATGTATGTGTATCTTAGAGTTTAAAGCAGCTATATCTTGGCAAAAATGGAACCTAAAAAGCCACAATTTCCGCCACCAAGAACAATTCTCGTTCCTTACAAGCACTTAAAACTATGGAATTTGGAACATGACCTACCCACACCAGAGTGCACCAAAGAATTGCCCTGGTAATCCAGTCAGTTTGGACTAGCGAAAAACAGGAAATCGAGCAAATGCTCGACGCCAACCGAAGCTTTGTTAATTTAAATAGGCAGGCAGCAGCCGGCAAGCAGACATTGCATTCCGCAGACACCGGCTGATGACGGCCAAACGAAATGCACTACCGAACTAGATATACAAACATCAATATGTAACTTGACTCATTGTATGTGTGCCTTGAGGGTCAAGCGGCTGCATACCGGCATTTTGCAAAATTCTTGTCGCATAGCGTTGTTCAAAGTTTAATTGCTCGATTTGTTTGAAAATTACGACACTGCTGCTGACACAAACTAAGGCACTAGAGTCAACGTTGCGGCTATATGGAGTCAGAAGCAAATTCTGAATGGTTATTGTAGTGGTGAATGCTGGGTGGGCTAATGCCCGACGTGCTTGATGGTTATAATGAAGACAACGATAGCATTTGGCATAAGAATTATAACAACAAAGGCATTAGCACTATCTCCAACTACGCCAAAGTGCTGTAGGCCTATGTGCAATAAATGTGTTGCAACAAATTATGCAATAACTGTTTCATTCGACTTGAAGTGTTTTTTTAAAGAGTTAAAAGTTCTTCTCACTCGCATAGCATTAGCATATTTAGGTAGTTTGTGTGTTACTTTCACTTGCCCGAGAGGTGTACCTACATCAGGTCCCCTCCGCGTGATACGCATTGGGTTGCATCAAATGACACACACTCCATTTTGTCCACGCCTCGGCAACTATGGCAGAAGTCATTGGCCGGACAACCCATTCTACTAGCATGCCTTCCCATTAAGCAGTGGCCGGGCCCAGCCTTGCTAGATGGCGTTCTAACCGAATGAGTGCATTGGTTTATTTATTGTCGAAACCGGGCCAGATTTGTCGAGTCGGTCCACACGTGGCCTCTTCCGAACTTCTTTAATTTTACTTCTCGACGAAGTATGTCCTGAGCCATGTCTTGCAGGTAGATACCGCTATGCCTGCTGTATGGGAGAAGTTGACTTCAGACAGGGGCGTTCCCTTTCTCGAAAGCTCGTTTACCTTTAATTTTTTGTACAATTACCTTTAATGTCTCTGCGGCCTGGCACCGACACAATGTGAGTATTAGACTTTGAGGCTAAATCGTTAAGGACTTTCCTAAATTCTATCGCAGTTGTTGGCAAGGTCTTGATATCTGTGAGTATATAATTACTGAAGGCAAGGCAAGGTTAAGAAAAGATTCGATAAGTCAGAGTACAGCCTATTTTACAGGCGCCAGTTCTAGTTGGAAGACACTACGGAGGTCTCACGCCCTAATCTTAGATTTATTTTGTAGCAGTCCTTACTCGAAGGGATACGAGTGGAGAACTTGCTCTCGAGCTCCATCGGTGGTGTTGTATAATCTGGCAAGTTGGCAAGAATGTTGGTATGAGCGAATCTGATGTCTTTCCATTTTGACAGTGCATTTATTCTTACTGCATTGCAGCTCGCCTGTAGCTTCTCAAAAAGGTATACGGGCAAAAAGTTTAGGAGTGTTTCCATGGCTGTGTTGAGTGTGGATGGCAGCGCGCCTGTGGTTGTATGGACCTTGGTAAGCTTAGAATTTGTGAGCCATTTATCCAGTGATGTCCATAGACCGTGAAGCCATAGAATACTATAGGATCTACCACTGCTGTATAAATTTAGTACACTATGTGGGGTTTGGGGCGTAAAGGGAGGTAATGGCCTTACGGGCCCGCTCCCCTACGTTGAGTTGCAAGACCAGTTTCCGGTCCAGGCTGACGCCCAAATATTTCACTTCATTAGAGAGTGACAGTTCTACGCATCTTTAATGTAGGCATTTGAAATAGGGAGACTTTAGTTTTCCATGTAAAGAGGCGTTCTGTAACAGTTCGTTCTAGATTTGGGTGTATTTACCGGTTTCAGTTAGGGCAAGATTATCGGCATACGCAGAGCATTCTGTTCGATCACACTACATTATGTTTAACCATCCCAGGTTCTCTTTGATAACGACTGGGCAGCAATCTGAAACGGGTACAATGGGTCGTCCTTATTATAATCAATTAGAAAGAAAAAGAACAACAATTTTTAAAATTTATTCACCAAACTCATGCAAATTATGTAATTCCATGTAAATGCAGTTATTTTATTCTTCACTTGCCCCAGTTACAAATGTATAAAATTTCTGAGAATCAAAACGAAGCTATAACTAATGTATGGAGAATTTAATAATGTAACTACATACATACATACAAGCAGTATGCAATTATTATCGCACTATATTTACCAAATTTAAAATACAGAAATTTCAGTCAAAACTTCTATTTTCTCTCTGCCTTGTGTATTGTGGACAGCCCGACACGAGGCAAATATGTATGTGCATATATACCTAAATATGTTCAAACTAAAATAGTATGAAAACTAAAAATCGTGCAAATTTTGCATGCAAAAATACACACTAACTTATTTACCATACGTGTATTTTATTCTCCATTCACATGCAAACGGCAACTTTCTATCCTTTCTCTAAAATTTTGTGCTGCTATTTCTATTCTCAGTTTTTCGACTTTTCGATTGTCAGTTATTGTTCATTTTAATTAACTATTTGCTCCCAAAGGCAAACAAATAAGAAGGATTGTTAAAATCCGAATGTTTATTCCAGCAAGTGTAGATATATCCCTGTTAAAGTGTGCGGTTTGTTATGGTTTTTGTGTCACAAAGTCTCCTAGCCGAAGACTATCAATTATTTTTGTGCAGTCTCAGTAGTATTTTGAAAAGTTTCCACCAAAGTGGTGTGTTCATATTTGTCTTCATACATAAACGTCAATTTATTTCATTATTTTTATGCAACAGGTGGGTTGAGGAGTTCTTTAAAAATCACAATATACTACATATTTTGGAAGGGAAACGGTTAGTTAGTCGATTAAGTAAAGTGGACTATTTTCTGGTACAACTTTCCCCATTCGACTTACCGACTGTCGACTAAAAAGAGCTCTAATAGGCACTAAAAGAAGGAGATAATGTATATCGTCCCCCGTATGCCAGAAAAAGGAATGTGTAAAAATTCAAATTTTGGTAAATCAAGTTTGATGTTTTTTTTAAAGGGACTTAACTCTACTAATCTCTAATTGACATTTTAAAATATGGTTGTTCCGTGTACGCATGGTAGTCATAGAAAATCCAACGGTTAATCAAGCCGTCGTCTTTTTAAAGCTTTAAATCCAAAAAACAAAATACCTCAGCAATAGTAAATGGAACGGTTGAGAGGGGTTTTTTGCATAAGGAAAGCATTTGTACGAAAGCAGTACCGTACGAACGTATTGTTAGGCGTGTCTTAAACCTCCGAAAAAGTTTGGTTGGGAGGGATTTTGTAGAAATTGAAGCTTGCGTTCAGATTGCGCCAGAAAGCGTCGATAAAATCCATGAAACGATATTGGACGATCGGAAAAAGAACGTACGTGAGGTAGCTTAGGCTGTAGGCATCGCAACTGAATGAATATGAAAAGGTTATCCACGAGGTGGTGCCGCGATTCTTCACACCCAACCATAAATGCAATCGTATTACCTCCTCAAAGAAGTTTATGGCGATCCGAACAAGTTTTTGAGTCCTATCATAACCGTGGACGAAACAGAGGCTAAGGAACAGTAAAAGTAATGCGTTTGCCGGCTTAACGTGCATCAAAGAGGACTAAGGTGGATCTGTCGACCAGCAAGGATAATGAAGACACACGCAGTGCCATTCACATCGATTTCCTTGAAAAGTGTTAAAATATTACCAGAAAAAACATCTTTCATTCAAAAAATCATTGATATTGCACAATTCAGTGCAAAAACTTCTAAGTAAATTTCCTTTCCTCACTTTTTTCTATCTACATTTCATTTTTTTCTCATTCATTTCACTTGTCTTTTGTACTCAATCATAAATACATACATATGTACATAGTATCCCTTATTAATTAATAGGGGAAAATTACCATTCAACTGCTGTATAACTTTTCATCCTAGCGCTCACTTAACACTAATTAGACCTTTATTGATTTCGCTTCAACGCCTGAACCGCAAATTTCTGTATGAGCTCAAATGACAAATTACATGTAATAAATAGGAGATTATTACCGAGGTGCTGCATATAATTTCAGCCAATTATTCACCCTCTTTCCGGCCAACTAGTTAACTATAAACGAGGCAATTATTCATGGCGCTTGTATATTCTTAAAGCTATATATGCTTTTTATGTATAAACGATACTTTTCTCTTTCACACTCAGGTCAAAAGTTTTTCGGTAGGCTGTTCTATTTAATCATATTTGAGGCCCATTTGTTGCTGCTTAGCATTTCAAAATATTAGCAATGATTAGTTTCAAAGTTTAGCCCCTGTGCGTGTCATGGGATATATTAAAAACGTCACAAAAGTAAAAAAAAATATTTATAGCCTGAACATACTGAAAGTACTCTGCTGGATAAAGTAACTTTTGACTTTTGAAAAAATTTTGTGGGGATATGTAATAATTTGGCTACCTCTGTACACGCAATAAATTTTCATTTAATTCAAAGAAAATGCTTTTAGCGTTGAAATATCGATAAATATGCAAAATATTACAAATCAATTTCAAGCAAAATTCGCTTCAAGTGCGCCTTCGCACCCACACTTAGGCATAACTACGTGCACGCACACTGATTTGGCATTTCCATCACAATTCATGGGCATCCCTGTTGGAAATATATCTCACTATAAGTTAACTTGAAGTTGATTAGGACGGAACTAAAGGTCACTATTATCTGTATATTTCCTTTGAGGAAAGCGAACTATATTTCTATGGCTATGGCCGCGAAATAGTCAAGGGTGGTGACCTCTGCATTAGATATCAACTAATTTGTAACTAACTACTTTTGGGCATAAAATATCAATAAACAAAAATTGTTGTATTTGTTTTTTTTTTACTTTTTTATTTATTTCTTTGCTTTATTTTATGACATTTCATTTTTGATTACGTATTCTGCTGTAGGTGGTCTCATATTCGAACTCCGTCAGATATAACTTCCAAATGATAATAGATATAAAATTTCGATCTTTCTTTTATTTGTCCGCAATTCGGAAAAGTATTTGTGAAGTGCAGAAATAAAGTGTATTCAAAGTAAAATGTGTATGAGGATATTTAAATAGACCTATCTAAAAGTGGGTTATTTTTTATCAATTGATATTTTTTCTACAGGGTATCTCTGCTATGCCACGCATTGAATGTGAAATTTGGTATGCGTTCGGAAGCAACCGAGCGAATATGAAAACGCACTGCTGCGGTAGCTGCGGCAAAATTTCTCTGGAATTCACTATTAGGCCCCCGAATATTCACTTCAGTCAATATTAGCATAAAACATTTACCAGTATTAGCATTCGAATTCGCAACAATTGAAATTGAGTCATGGTACTAAGATAGAGGGGGTTGTGTGTGTAAACGCATACCATTGTAAATATTAAATTTCTGTGAGAGTATAAACCCTACTGGAACTTTACTCGCCTGATTCAATTCTACATATAACCACTGCAGCTTCTGCTCCTGCAGAGACAAACGGAAAATGAACATTTCTGCTTAGAATGTTCAAACTTTATGATGAATATATTAATGAATACATATTCGTAATTCGTAATTTGTAGCTATGTTACGAAAAACGAAAAATCGACATGCTGCAACCCTTGCGGAAACCTGTGCAGCATTGCCAGCTATGAATTGTTTTTCGAAGACAGCTGTATAAAGGAAAACAAAGTGGAAAGGGAATTAAAAAACATTCATCAAGTGCTTATTTATAGTAAAATTTTTTTGATTTTACATATTTTGAAGGAAACGATGGATTCTATTGCATTCGCAATTATCGCAGCGGAGTAAGAGCGCGCTATGGAAATGATTTCACAAAGATATGCGTAGCTGTCGGACATAACTCCTATGCCTAACCCAATCCCAGTTTCTCACACCCTCAACCTTTTATCCTTCTGTGTACCGAAACTCCGAGGGAAGTTCAAGTGGCGGATAAAGACTCCCATTCTAAACCAAGTTACTTTAGGCCAATAAGTCTTTCGTCATTCTATTAAAAGCCTTGAAGACTCACATCATACCTTCATACCTATTCAACCCATCCTTCTATTCAAAGAGCAGCACATCTACCTCAAAAAAGATCGACAAAAACTTCTGTTCAATGAAAAAAAAAACTTGAAAAACATTGTGAATATTTAAAAAATTCAAGACGGGAACATACATTTTTAGTCACTGTATACACATATATCCTCCTACCATTCGAACTTAACCTCAAGCTTTACTTTCAGAACTATTCGCAGGTTTGCAATATGAGGTCTTTATTGAATCCTGTCGTGGCCTTCATTTGCCGAGTGATGTTGCCGGTTTTTATTTCGGAAATTTTAGAGTTTTCAATGCCGCATTGCGAAGGGAGGTATATATAATTGCCAATGCAATGTTATCCGGGTGCAGGCTTTAAGTTCTTTGACTAGTTACCTTTAGCTCGCCATGATCCGGAGGCATAGGTATAGAAAGTCCCCCTTGCGGCTAAGGCAAGCAGTCTCAATAAGTTTTCTGGTTGATAGACTAACGGGTTTTTTCACAGGGACGATTTTTTAAGGTGAGTTCATGTTGCATGAGCAGTTAAAATAAGAATTTGAAGAGCTCAGAAAGTAAGTATTTATCAGAAAAATCTGCGAAATTCGACCGGTCTCTGAATACATGTAACTAAAGTCTGATTTTTTAAGTTCTGCTGGCCTTATTTTGACCAGTGATTTTTTGAGGTGCATGGCAGTTAGGTGACTAAAAATTACACTATAGGGAAAATCGCACACCTTTGTGGTCATAAGGGGGCGGTGCCATGTCCATTATCCAAAAATTTATAATAATCAAATTTTCTGCTAAGTAAGTTATTGCAATCATCGATTTTTAGTGAATTATCTTCAGTAGTTACTGATTTATTGCAGTTGTCGTGTTTCCGTAAGTTACCGTTATATGGGGGTTGGGCGTGGTTATTGCCCAAATTCAAAGATTTTCAACAGATTTCTTATCTGGGCCCTAAGCAAGGCTCGAACCTAGTTTAGTAAGGATTGGAGAAGCGGCTAGTGAGTTACAGCATTTCTTTATAAGCAGCAAGGTCACGCCCATTTTCGTAAAATTTCATAACAATTTGGATTCAATATACAGAAATATTCAATTTACTGAAATATCGAAGTTTTTTCACCAACCTACATTGGATAAAGGCCAACCTACATACAAAATTTTGTTTACATATCCCAATTTTTACTCAAGTTATCGTGTATACGGACGGACAAACAGGCAGACATTGCTTAATCGACTTGACTTTTCATTCTGAGCATTTATGTATGTATACATTTGTGTATATCTATCTCGATTCCATTAGGCTGTTACAAACAACCGTTATGTAATCAAAGTTGTAATACCCTTGTGCACAGATGCGCTCGGGTGTTGGGAAAATTATCTGATCCAGAAGAACGGTATACATATCCGTAACCTACGACCCAAAATTAAGTTTACCTGTCTCGGCCTTTGTCTGTGTCATTTTAGCCTTCCTGCAGTGCTATCCAAGTTCTTTAGTATTTTCCTGCAGGGTAAAAACGCACCAAGCGACCGCAGACTTGCGGTAAACTTGTCTGCGGAATAGATTAAATAAATTCAACTAAACTAAATTCACAAGTTGCCGCATTAGTGGCATTAGTATGTAAATTTTAAAGAGGTTTAAAGCTTTGAATAATAGAAACATACTTGAATACACTGAAAATATTTATTTCAATAAAATTAGAGAGATTTTTTTTTTTATTTCTGCAAAATCAGTCTACAAAAATAAAATATAGTTGATAAAAAAAATGTTATCCAGACAGCCTGATTAGCATGCAGGTTTAAACACCCATAATTTTTATTAGATATTAGATTGACCCCTCAAATTTGCCACGGTTGTGTCTCAGAAATAGAAAGACCAAAGAAATTCTGTTAACGAATCCAGATCAAAGTCATGATTCAATAATGAAAGGTTTTGTAAGAAAAACTTTCTCTCGCTCTAATTTTATCAATGACACTCCCACCCTACTCCTAAAAACAAAAACAGTGATATTTCTTTTCCAAATATCTTTGCAAGTTTTAAGAACATTTTTAAATTGTTAGTAGTGAAATTTTTACTTTTTAAATTTGAAGAAATGTTTGTTCT
>NW_016168244.1:5362-8068 GCF_001687245.7 Rhagoletis zephyria | reverse complement strand
TCCATCCATTCTCGAGTTATGCGCCATCTGACGTACGCAAGTTTGGTATATACATAGAAATATTTATTTTCAATAACAATCGGGGGTTATATTCGATGTAAATAAGCTTGTTTAAATTAAATAATTAAATCAAATTCGCTTTTGTTTTAAAATACCACCATTCACTATTATCCACACCTTTTTATGGAATTTAGCTCCCATTTTAGGAAGTGTGATTGAATTCTTCCCCTTTTTCTCCTGCTTCCATAAACCATCCCTGTGGGTGGGAGTGCCAAATTTTAGAAAAAAGCTACTTACAAAACCTTTAATAATTGAATCATGGATCAAAGTAAGGATTTCTTAACAAATTTTTTTTTTTTATATTTTATATACATTTGATTTTTTGTTGTTATGTTACTTGCTATAGATTTTTATCAATGAAATTTCTATCAGTGTACTGAAAAAATTTATCACTCCAGCTAGAATAGCTATTACATATTGGCGTTGAAATTCTACAGACATCAGTGCAGCTATTGGTTAGCTCATTTGAATAATGGTTCTGGCCCGAGCTTCATCTATACAGCCGGACGACCGCCAAAAGAAATAAATACGCCAATCAATAGAACATGATTGCTGAAGTCAACTCTGACTTTAATTTCAGTCAGCCTAAACATATAGTGGCGTGGCACAAGATTGCCCTCTGCTTGAAAAAACTACGAGTATGCAAATGCGAACGAAAATTACACACAGACAAGGCGGGAGCAATGTTTGCTGAGAGGCCTATAAACAAGCCCATATTCATACATATATACACGGGTACATGTATGTATGTCTATAAAGCATAGGGGAAACCATGATAAAAATATAGTAAGGTAGAACCGCTGAGAGTCGCTTTTAAAATTCTTGACGTTTCCAAACAATTTAATTTTTAAATTTACTCACAAACTCACAAACACATTTTCATTTTCAATCTCAAGCAACAACAATTTCGAACAATTTCAATTTTTTATTTTCACTTTTATATGATTTTAAAATGTTGGAAAACTTCAAAAAAAAATCATGGCCGACAAATTGAGAGAACGGTTCTACCTTGCTATGTTTTTATCATGGGGGAAACCATAGAAAACTAACTGAATGCGTTGAGCGCCAAGTTTGTAAATTGTTAAAATGCAAATGAACCAAAAAAATTGTAAATTATTGTTTTTAGGCATTTCGCTGCAGACAACTGTTGAACTTTTCCACTTAATCTTTGAACTTTAACCTTGAATTGCGTTGTTTTAATACGCGAATAAGCATTTAGTTAGAAGGTTACATAGCTGAAAAAACCACACACAAATGCTTGCAGACATCCTTAAAAGTCCTTGCATACATTTAACTATGTAGATATGTATATTTACCGCATCGCCAATTTTTCCTACATCTGCACAGGTAGCTTGTGTGTGAAATAAATTGGCTGAATTTACCAAAATTAAATTTTCCAATTTGGAATTGGAAGCTTGTGCCTCCTTTTTTTTGTTAATTAAACTGCATAAAAAAGTACTAAATTGGGTCCGCAATCAACTTACTCACCAGCAAAATGTAAATGTTATGAAAAAAACTATTTCATCAAAATAAATTTTTTATTATTATTATTATTATTATTATTATTATTATTATAAAAATTTGGGTATGCAAATATATACATGAATCATTAAGTTTTAGTATAAAAAATTGCAAGTTGTAAACAGATAAGAGTTCGCATTGCTTTTTAGTAATATGCAGTCAGACTTCAAAAATTTTAAACAGCCGATCCAATATGGTGCACGCTAATTTAAATCTTATAATTCGCTCCGCAATAGTTCGGTAATTCTAGCCAGGCTACTAGTTGCTCTATAATCAAACATTAAATCATCCTTAAGTAAAGTAAAAACAAAACCTTCGTAAGGCCTGCCTACCAACCATAGATGCAAATTGATGAAATGCCATACACTTCAGTCAAAAAAAAATTTAAAAAAAAAACATAATTGAATACGACTTTCTGTTGGCAGCTCTGAACAATTGCAAAACTTTCGCCAGTAACTGGAAGTAAAAATGGGTTTTCACGGAAGTGGAGACGTGTACACCCGAACACACACAAACACCATACGTACATATATGTATGTATGTGTATAATATGTATGTATGTATGCGTTTGGCTCCCCAGCAAACAATTAGGTTTGATATACAGTGGTCGAAAAAATTATAGCCGCTCCCGTTGCTAAAACTTGTCAAAATGTGGTACGTCTATAATTTTTTCGACTACTGTTTTTTATACCCGAGCGCACTTGTGCACAAGGGTATATTAATTTTGTTCACATAACGGTTTTTTGTAACAGCCAAAACGAATCGAGATAGATATAGACAAATGTATACATAAATGATCAGGATGAAAAAAGAAATCGATTAAGCCATGCCTGTCTGTCCGTCCGTCTGTCCGTCTGTCCGTCTGTCCGTCTGTCCGTCCGTCCGTGTACACGATAACACGATAACTCGAGTAAAAATTGAGATATCTCAACGAAATTTGGTATGTAAGTTTCCCTTAATCCAAGGTAGGTTGGTATTGAAAATGGGCGAAATCGGACTGTAACCACGCCCACTTCCCATATAACGGTAATTTCCAGAAATACGAAAACTGACTCAAAATTGATATTTGTGATAACTTTCAGACGAAAAATAAGATTATTATAAATTTTTGGAAAATGGGCGTAG
>NW_016168244.1:0-5285 GCF_001687245.7 Rhagoletis zephyria | reverse complement strand
TTTTAGACGAAAAATAAGAATATTATAAATTTTTGGAAAATGGGCGTAGCCACGCCCACTTATGGTTACATGTGTATATCTTGGTAACCGCTGCACCAATTTCTTCCAAACTTGGCACAGTTGTTGGCCTTGATACAGCATACTTGTTGGCCTTGATACAGCATATAAATGGCCGAAAATTTTAAAAATCGGACAATAACCACGCCCACATCCCATATAACGGTAATTTCGAGAAATACGAAATCTTCGATAAATCAGTAAATATTAAAGCTAATTTATTCAAAATTGATGCTTGAAACAATTCTTTACCAAGATATACGTTTATGGTAAATGGGCATGGCACCGCCCACTTATGATCACATTTATGTATCTCGATAACCGTTCTACCAATTTGTACCAAACTCGGTATGGTTATTGTGCTTGCCACATAAAAGCAAAACGTTGAAAATTATTTAAAGTGGGCTAACATTGAGGCCGCTTTTCATATAGCGGTAAATTTCAGAACTGCTTGAAACTTCAAATTTTCGAAATCTAAGGACGCTAATTTACTTAAAATTTATACACCCCGGCTTATCATGTAGCGGTAGCTTTCGGAAAACATATATTTAATACTTGCGCCGGGTATTTAATGTTCGGCTCCGCCCGAACTTAGACTTTCTTACTTGTTTTAATTAACAAAATGGCGGCCGGTTCAGGAAAAATCAAAAGACTCAATTTTCTCAAAAACATCATTTTTAATTTTCTTGAAAATTTGTTTGTGGTTTTTCCAATAGGTTTGATGCCAGCTAAAACGCCTCGAAATTCGTAAGATTTTTTTTTAAGTAAGAAGATTCAGTATTTTGGATAATATAGCGCCATATATAACTCATATTAGCATTCCGTTTTTTTGGTTTCAGTAATATTTGTCATGCTCTTTCATTGAAGATTTTAAAAACATTGTAAATTAGCAAAATGGCAGAAAATCTAAAAACTCGATTTTCGCAAAACCATACTTTTTTTAATTTTTTTGTGGTTCTTAGTAAATCGTAGAATCGTAATCGTACGCAAAAGCGAACAAGAGTCAAAACACGTGTCTACTTTAAATAAAATTTAAAGATAAAAAAATTATTATTATTATTATTTATCTAAAAGATTTATTTTACTGAGGTGAAGTACCCAGTGGGAGTTCGAAGGTCCTCCTTGCCTAGATTTATGATGGGCAGCTGAACCGCTTAGCTTGTCTTTGCCCTGGACATTCACTCCAACACCCAACGAATTTTGGGTCCACCCACTTGTTTACGACCGCCCTTAAGTGTGCTTTGGTGAGCCCACAAAAGGGTTCCGGACTATGGAATATTGTGATAGCTCAAATGTCTCAAACTGTGTTTGTTGGGTTTTCATTCGTATCTATTACTTTGGCGTTTCAGCACAAATAGTTCTCGCAGTAAGGTTATGTCTATATGTTGTTGTATATCGCAGACGCGTCGATGGCTGTTGTTCTCGTTGCTTCAAAATAGTACACTCTGCAATTTTGCGTTCGGTGTTGAAGCTTTTACAAAACTTTCTCCACCATTCGGGATACATTTTTCATACCGAATTGATGTCGTTCAATTACTAAGCATACAGACCACAGCATTGGAACTATGGTAATCAATTTCCGTCGAATGGAATTTTTGCTTTTGCGCTTGATATTGTTGTTCTTGCTGTTTTTTTGTTTGTTTTTTTTTGCGCTTAGTACAAAATATGACTGAATTGGGCTGAGCGATGCTGTTGGCATTGTTTTATGACAGTACTTACCTACATGGGTTTATTTCAGTTTAAGGGCTAAAAGTGTAGCGTGTGTCTTACGTTTTATTTTATTTTTCGAATGCGCGCAAGGACAACCAGGCAAGGACGACACAGAGAATGGTGGCAGCATTAAGCTACAGAATTTTTGTAGGCAAACACAACTACTGCGGGGTATACGCGTTTTGAACATTTAGGACAGTTAATTATCTAACAGTCTTAGCAATTGTAATCAACAATTAGTTAATAAAAGTAGCATATTTTTATCCAAAAGGGAAAATAAAAAAATACACGGTGCTAGAGCTTAGTTATACTAAATCTATGGGGCATATGCATACTCGGAATAAAGTCGCCTTTAATGCTAGCTGCAGATTTTTTGACAAATAGTCTATTGAAAACTACGTCAAAAATCTAAAGCTAACTCAGCGGTGGACTTTACTTTTGCTCTGAATATGCCTCTTTGTTTTAATATTTTGATCATTTGGAGTTTGAACTTTGAATGTTAACCTCTTTTTGAGCATAAAAACATCTGCATGTGCCTCTAACGGTGTTCACTGCCACACACATATGTATGTAAGGCCAACAAATAACTATTTTTATGAAGTATTTAACTTTAAAGCCATTCTCCATTTCTCCCAATCCTACTTTTATGTTTAAGTGAAAACTTAGAAATTATATACTAAAAAAAAGTGAAATAACAACTCGTCACCTAAGGGTGAAAAGGTGTCCAGTCGATTTTTTGAAAGTGTTCAGGAGAGGCGAAAAATCGACGTAGTTGTGTATTATCTGTCATTCTGCATCAAAAACTAAATTTTGAAAAAAAAATGCACTTGGCACCTTTTCACCTTTAGGTAGCGAACCCGTTCTCATATATCCGTTGTTTTTTATGTAACGTATACGCATCGTAGCACCATAAAAAGTCAGCTAAAACTTTTACCCGTACGCCTTAACTTAAAAGTTATATAATTTAAAAGTTATTTAATATTGGCGTAAAAGATTTTTACACAGTATTCCTTATAGTACATATACCGTTGTAAAGTTCATGAATTGTTTTTTCTTTATATAAAACCAATGTTGTCATTGTAACCTTCAGTACATGAGTAACGCCTTGAAAACTTGATGCGAAAATATTACAGTAAATATATTATATATGAGGCATTGCAAGCTATTTCAGTGAAAATTATGATTATGTTTTTCGATTTTGATATAAATTGAGTATAATGTAGAAATGCCTCTAAGATATGGCAAAACGCGAGAAATGTAAAAAAATAAAATTTGGAAAAGTTATACAACATCCAAAATATAGGTGTCTCGGCGAAAACCATTGTGGAAAATAAATCGATAAAAATCTATTTCTAAAGAATTTTTCTGCCTGATTTACTGTTTTTTACATATTTAAACACAATTTATTTATTACCCGTGGCGTCGTGTTCGCTAGAACGGCCCATATATTTATTATTTTCCTCATGTAGATTTTTGAATGAATTTCGAGTGTGCCAATAAAAATTTTAAAAACGGAATTTTAATTTCTCAAAAAAATCAAAGTCACCTTTTACTCAATGTGATTTTTTTTCATTTGTTGGAACACTAGTTATATTACACTAGATTCGTTCGTTTTGGTAAGAGAAATTTGGAAGTATCTTCAATTATACAAATTAAAAAAAAATTTAAAATTTCCAAAATTACAAAATAGCTGCAAGCTGCAATTTTCATTAATTGAGTGGCACACTCTTGAAACACTGCAGATATGTTGTATTTGATGCCAACTTCCACTGCCTCTAATATGAACATTCTACTCGAAAACTTCCCAAAGTTATAAAGAAACTATTTTAATTTTTCAAGTGACGGCGAAAAAATTAAACTTAAATAAATAAACTTTTTAATGCTAAAATTGTTCAAATACCTCCATTGGAGATGGTAGCAGTAGAGCAGCAGATTTTTTTTTTTTTTCAAATTATTTAGTCTCTAAAATATCAAATCTTTTTTCAAAAATTCTAAGTTTTCAATTCTAAGTTGCATATAAAACCTTTTTTCATACAAAACAAGCGATTGAAAATAAGATTACTGGGCCTTACAGAGGGTGAATCGACACCTCTGGAAGCAAACTAATTTAACAAGAAAGAAAGTTGCATCAATTTTTATTTATTTTTTTTAACTTATCTAAAATTTAATATTTTAAATTTTTGCTTGTATTTTGCATGGCACACTTTCATTAAAAAAATAATAAAATAATATCAGAATACTTTTGTGACACTATAGAGACCAGGAGCACCGCAAACTACGCTTAAATATTGTTTTTGCTCTAATGCTGCTACCTTTTCAAGTGCCTTGGATTTAACATTCAACACCTCAATGATCATGTTCAAGAATTTATAAAAAAAAAACAAATCTCTATATTATCAATATTCAAAGTCAATTAATTTGTATAACCAAAAATTATACATTTTCCAACTTTCGTTAGCTAAGCAATTACTTAGTAGTTCACATTTTCTCCACCTTTCCAATCTATCCTATTCAGAAAATTTATGCACTCACAAGAATTTTCACTTACTCAATTACGAATTCTTTTGCGGTGCATATCAGCATGAAACTTTGTGGTCAATAACGTGCTTATATTAGGGCGATTCATTTTAACAAAGCGAAAATATAACCAAATATTAAGTTTCGGGAAGAGCTGGGGTTTGTTTTGCGTGCAGCAAATCCATGGAGGAAACGTCAAAACTGTTGACTTCAGTCAGGTTTTTATGGTATCATTTAAATTTCCTTTCGAAGGCGGTGAGCTGATATAATTGACTTCGACTTTGGTGCCATAACCGCCTAAATGAGTTTCAATAAAGTTCAATAAAGCATGCCAATACTTTCTCTTCTGTGCCAATTGATTAAAAATTGATTTATAGAAATCAGTTAAGATGGTCCAAAATTATGTTGTTAAAAATAGTAGATAACAAAGTTTTAGATCAACTTTTTTTTATACCCACCCTAATATTTATTTGAGTTATCCAAGAAATTCAATATCATATAACTTATCGTTTCCTCAAAGCTTTTACTCGCTCAACTGCGGCTTAGCTTTAAGTCATTTACACGCACAACCTGGCCAACTGATATTCTTGCATTTCAACATTTTTACAATTTCCTTTTCGGCTTCTCAGGCGGATATGGCCAATATGTATTTGCAATGCATCTGTATTCATGGGTGGTGCAAGATGAGTAAAAGGAAATAAAAAAAAAATACCTACATAAGTACAAAAAGTTGCAGAGGAGTTAAAAACAAAGTAAATTAAGTTCATAGATACCAGTAAAACCAAACAAGAGAAAGGGGTCAGTTTAAGGCTTGGCAGTGCAAACGCTTGGATTTCTGCCGGATTTGTAACGGTGGCGCCAACAAAGTGCAAAAGTACGGCAATTCACTTTCCACCAGAACTTTCGTGAGCATACATACATATATACGTGCATACACACGTCCATGAGAGAACAGTTTTGAAGGGTCATGCTGTGTTTGAGAGCGAGAAAAATTCGATTGT
>NW_016168243.1:12554-19677 GCF_001687245.7 Rhagoletis zephyria | reverse complement strand
GATTTGCACCAGATTTTGGGAAAATACCCAATCGTGTGACACTGCCTTTTGAAGTTGCTTTTATAAAAAAAAATATAAAAAATCATTAAATTCTACTGTGTCAGTAAATATTTTTCCGTATTTTGAAAATATTTTGTTTTATTTCAATTTTATTAATTTTGAATAACAAGTAATTTTTAAGCAAAAAAAAAAAAAACAAAACCGACTTGATATACACATTTAAGAGTACCGTTAATGATTTCATGATCCAATGATCGGAAATAAATTAGTATGGGACCTCCTGTTATTTGCGGTAACATACATAAAAAAATACTCCGGCGAATTGATAACCTTTTCCTTTTTTTAAATTCCGTTAAAAACATAGTTCATATATACTACAACGAAATTCATAAAACTCAAAGTTTCTAACTTTGTAACAATTAATTAAAAAATCATCAAATTTTCATAAAAAATTTCACACTTTTTACTCCCATGAAGAAAATCTATTTTTATATGGAGAAAATGCGCAACACCCTCTACAAAAATATTGCCAAAAAATCAACGATAGCGTCTTTAAACTTGTGCTTTATTACAATGAAATTGAATGGGCTATAAAACTGCTTACCCAAAAAAATTCTAAAAAATCTGAATAAAAAGTGTGAAATTTTTCTGTAAATTTTACAATTTTTTTAATTATTACAAAGTTAGAAACTCTGAGTTTTAGGGATTCTTGCTGTAGATTTATTTTTATTAAAAATTTACTGTACGATTTTGGCTGACACTCACTGTATGTATGCATATGTTTGTGTTCATAAGAAATCCTTTTAAAATTGAATCTTAAAGATTTTGGAAATTTTGGTTTGCAATGTACGTAAATATATAGTTATTTAAATATTTTGGCTTTCATATTTCTGAATATTACTGTCACATAGGAAGGAGGCGTAGTTATTTTCCGAGTTTGCCCATTTTTTACACTATTCATTCTTAATCATCTATGTATTAATTCATTCCCTAAGTTTTATTGAGGTACTTTTAATTTTTATAGCAGTTATTAACTAAATCCGCACAACTAAAATTTTCCACTGTGCGCCACCGCCATTACGCCGGTAAATAAACTCAAAACCAATTGACACAATTCACGCACACAATACGTGTTCAAGCTGTGTGCACTCATTTTGGCAAAATGCATTAGCAACAAATGCGAAAACAATTACTGATCATTTACATAAATTTACGAGCAATGTTCGTAGGCCTGTATGTATGTATGTATTTATGTGGACAAATTTATCTTTAATTGTAAATAAGGGTTTGCTGTCTATCGCTACAAGAATGATTATATGCAGGCATTACTAATACTCACGTACATCATTAGTGTCCTACTCCACTTCACTTCACTTCTCATGCGACTGTGTTTCTTGCAGCTACCGCATTTATCATACCAAAAAACCGAAAAACGAAAAAACATTTTATGTCTTTAAAAAATGGTAAATGGGCTGACTTGCATACATACTTTTAATAGCTACATAGATATGTATTTACATACATACATATATATCTACATATCCGTTTGTATGTTAACGCGCCAATTGCCTTGGGTCCCTGCTGTGGCTGGCACTGTCATTATGGAAGGTAGATAGGCAGGCACCACCATCAGTGGGTATTGGCCTGGGGTGAAGCACCTCTGTGTTAGTGAAAGTGAATTTTTAGCCAGCAAATGAGTCATTTAATATATATGTAGTATATGTTATTTTATAAACCGACATTTAGTGTTATTTTGGAGCTTATTCGTACATACATATGTATGTTTGGGTGAATGTACAAGCGTTGACGTTTAGGGCTTTTATTTTATTGACTGCTTGCCTTTTTAAATGCAGGTATCGATTATGGTGTAATTAAATCGCTGGCAATAAATTGCATAACACTGCATTTTTTGAGTTGGAAAAGCCCACATGCTTTGGCCTGGTGCTCTGTTCGTTTTTAGTGCATTCGATTCGTATACTTAGATGATGTGTACATACATAGTTCAAGCTAATTTACTACTTGTGTGGAAGGAAGTAGAAAAGTGTAGGGGACGAAATTGCATTTCGGTATGCATCAGCTGACATTAATTAAAATTTTTAATAGAAATCATTTGAGCTATTTTGTGATATGATGAAGCTCCAACGATTAGTGAGGAATTCCACAGAGCTCAAGCGTACATACAATTGGATTTTTCTCTTGCCATTAATGCGTTGGGGACTATTGCAGTGTTATATGATAAACTATTGCAGCGTTAAATGGAAAACACCAGTAGAAAGTCGAACTCAGCCTCGATGAGGCCCCTTTTTAATGACGACCACGACAAAGGTATAAAGGGCTATGATTTGAGGGCTTGCACATAGGTGGTCTTAGCCCTAAATGGGTGAAGGTGTCCCCGTTTGGTAGGTCGATGTCCTCGAGGAAGATAACGCTGATAATATCACCATCATCTAAGAAATGAGATGGAACATGGGACCTTGCCATGTCTACTACAGCCTCCAATGAAAGGAGCACGAATTCGCCAGGCGACCAAAGACTTATGATACGAAAATCATGCTTGGCGAATTTACCTTCTAGAAAGAGATCCTTGGTAGTCCTACCGTCGGAAAATTCAGCCTCCATGCTCGGGCTCGACGCAAGGTAGCATACAATACTAGGTTCCATTATAAGAACATCACTCAAGCTACGTGGCTGTCTCTGTATCGAAAAACATGTAAACAAATCAATGATCTTTTATACGTACGTACACTCCGACTGATATATGACCGATATAGGAAATTGAAGAGGGAAGCGAGACGTATTTGTATATATGCCGTGATGTCTGAACTTCGTATCCTCGCGAATCGAATACGGCTGTGTAAAAGGACGTTGAGCAGAGCCACAGCTTCATCAGAATTGGAAAGGACCTCTGCGAGCTGTTTGAAACCAAACGAGATTTCAGACAGGTTTCTTAAATCTGTTTTCGGAGAAGATAATATGTCCGCAGAACTGAACCGTTCGAGCACAATTCTTTACAAGAGCGTACAATTGCTGGCGTATGCCGACGAAATCGACATTATCGGTAAAAAACAAGGGCTACGTCTATTCTGGTTTCTCGGAGTTGGATAGATAAGCAAAGCGCGTGGGTCTGGTGGTGAATGAGGACAAAACAAATTATCTCCTCGTTTATTTAGGAACCAGCATTAACACCAATAATAATGTCAGCCTTGAAATCCAAC
Source organism: Rhagoletis zephyria (assembly GCF_001687245.7). Lineage (NCBI taxonomy): Eukaryota > Metazoa > Arthropoda > Insecta > Diptera > Tephritidae > Rhagoletis > Rhagoletis zephyria. Next base: position 16,462 of record NW_016168243.1, on the reverse strand, counting down.
GGAGAATCAGTAGAACAGTAGAACAAAAACAAAACCTTACATGTAGCTTGTTGAGAACCTCGGTGAGGTTGTGTACTCCCAACGGACCGAATTTTTTTTTCAGCATCAGCATGCATATTCCGTCGTGGACAAGGCTTCGACGGCTTTTACCTTCCCGACAGCCCTCCGAACTTCGCTGTTGGTGAAAGTAACAAGCGCACTAGTTTTCGGCAGCTTCTCTGATCACTAGACTCTTGGCCTTAACTACGAAAGTTGACATACAAATTATCGGCTAAAATAACTCACGTATTTCTTCGGACCATCATAGAATATCATTTTCACCATGCTCATTATGTTGTATAAAAATCTCACGATTGACCAAAGCTTACTTACTCGAGCAGTGAAGTTGCGGTCTTCAAGTGCTCTTTCCGATTCTCCTACTTATGTGGATCGATCAGATCACTCATACGGGCATTTCCGCGATCGGCCTGTCGTAGATGGTACCGCCTGTTTGCGAGTACAGCGGCTTCATCAGGGAAAATTGTTATATCAGGTGAGTTGCTTTAACTTTCCATAAGCCTTAAGGGGAGTCATCAACGCTAAGCTTCCACCATTTCTTGTATGCGCTTCTGGACAGATCACGTTATGTACGGCTCAAGTCAACAGAGTTACAGGTATCAGAATTCCATTTTAACCCAGAAAGCCAGTTTTCTTCTAGATCTTATTCTCTAGTCCGGTACAGTTCAGCCGAAGTCTTTTGGGGAACTTGACACTATTCCCTGGGCGAGGGATAAATAGAGTACTTGTTGTGCTTTCCGGTGCATAACAAGAATAGGTCATTGATCCGAGGTTTGACCACCAGCCAGCGCGATTCAACAAGTTGCCGGCCAACCCTGCTGCAAGGTGTGGCACCTGGAACGGACGACTGCAGATGTGCCAAACGCATGCCCGGCGCACCGAGAGACACCCCACTACTCGAGACATCTCTTCGCATACCCATTAAACCCCACTCAACTAACGCCTCTGTCCCTATGGACAGACCCTAGAGAAGCTGCACGCTTATTGGGTCTCCCGTTAGTTGAGCTTGACGACAAAGATTGAGGGACTTACTGATTTGGGCAGGGTTGTTGTAACAACAACAACCACAACTGTCTTTATTTAGGTTCGGCTTCAGCCTCATTGCGTATGTCGTAAATTAGGCTAAATTGGACTACTCGACAACAGGGGCATTGTTGTTGTTATTGTTGTTGTAGCGGCTACAATAACCCCGGTTAGTCCCTCAATCGTTGTCGTCAAGCTCTACTACCGGTAAACCAAGGAAGCGTGCAGCCTCGATGGGGTCTGTCCATAAGGCCAGAGGCGTTAGCAGGGTGGGGTTCAGTGGGCATGCGAAGAGATCATGGGGCATCTCTTCGCCTGCCGGGCGTTCGTTGGGCACAAATGCGTTCATTCTGCTCAGGTATGAGTTCAACCTGCTGCAGTAGCCAGAGCGAAATTGGGCTACTGTGGTTCGAGTCTCCTGAGGCAGACGACGCTCTGTCTCGTCAACGTCTGGTGGTTGTGTATCCAGAACGGCATTCACAGTTCAAGAGTCTATATAACTCGACTGACTCTCTATGAATGCCTTTCAAGGCCTGTCGGTAAGCTGACGGGTCCAGAGGTTGTTTTTGGACCTCTGGACTTCATCCGTTAGTTCATATAGATGCCTTATGACGTGCCGTTGCGAGGGTTCTTCCGTAAGCAAATATCTGTTCGAGTGCCCACAACGCTGACACTCTTCCAGGAATTGCTTGCATTGCGTTGTGTTATGCTCCTTAATCTTGAGCATGTGGGCCTCGTCATACAGGTGATGTTGCAGCGACATCAGAAGGCATCCTGTCGCTGTTCTAGGTGCCCTGCTTTGGCATGTTGGCATACACTCCGCCCTACTAGTCCCCGACGACCACACAGGCGCTGCATAGTTCAGAACCGGCCGGCCAATTGCCTTGTACGTTGCCAGCAACGTTTCTTTGTCTTTGCACCAGGTGCTGCCGGCTAGCGACATCAGGACCTTGTTGCGGCTTTGTACTTTGTTGACAATTCCAACTGTATGCGCCGAGAAGTATAGCAGACTGTCGAAGGTTACTCCGAGGATCTTCGGGTTATTCACCGTCGGAATTGGTTCGTCATCGACGTGAATACCCAGTGTCAGTCTGATCTCCTTCGTCCAAGTGGTGAAAAGCGTTACTGAGGATTTTGTAGGGGGGAGGGTTGGGCTCCGTGCAGTGAAGAAACGAGAAAGCTTGGCGAGATAACCGTTTACTTTCGAGCACAAGCCATTAGTTCCATTTTCAGACGCCATAATCAAGCAATCGTCAGCATAAGAGACAATAGTTACAGTGACTCCCTTTGGAGCTTTGAAATATAATAAACAATAACGGGGATAGGACACCACCATGTGGTACCCCCCTGTTTAATTTTTCTCGGTTTGCTAGTTTTGTCCCGAAAGATTACTGACGAATGTCGACCACTCAGATAATTCACCGACCACCGTTTAAGTCCCTGTGGGAGAGAGGAGGCCTATATGTCTTCTAGTAGCGTTGAGTGGCTGACGGGACAGGTCCAACGCTACTAGAATAGTCCTCTCTAGGCATGGGTAACACTGCGCTGCGCGGTTAACACCGTATCCGGAATTGTCGCGCCAACACTAATATTTAAAAGCGCTAGCGCTATTAATACACGAGACACACACAATTCGCCGTAATCCTTTGAAAAATTACTCGTACTTTGTCTTTGCTTTTGAGTGGTGAGAACGCCGGAGTGTATCTTGGCAAATTTAAAGCTTTTACTCAAGAATGATGAAAATATCGTGGCATTTACTACATTCCTAGCTGCCAAATTCGGTTGGCGGTACAAGGGTTGCTCAGCGCTTAAAATTAAAAAAGTAATAGGCATGACACCATTTTATTTTGTATGACACTGTATGACGATGACGGTGTTCAAATCAGTACACTGCGCTATTGCGCTGACACCACAGGTGGCGCCGGCATTATTGAGCTAGTGCCATAAAAATTGCGCTATTACCCATGGCTAGTTCTCTCACAGTGGCGGTTTTCCACGACAGCCGGTTCTACGTACCGGAATGACTCAATGACAATGACATGAAATTTTCGATACGATTCGACTCTCGAAAAACGACTTGCATTCGGCACGACTCTCGCAATGAGGCTGAATGACATGAAATTTTCGATACGATTCGACTCTCCAAAAACGACTTGCATTCGGCATGACTCTCGCAATGAGGCTTGTTGCTTGTTTATTCTATAGAAATAAAAATATTAATCTTTTGTTTTTTTTTATTTTTGTATTTATAATTTATTTTGATTTGTTTCAAAATTCATACAACTTTATTTGTCTAATAAAGTTTTGCAAATGCAAAAAAACACTAACAGATTTTCTTTTTCTCCGACTATCCACGTTTTATAAAAATTAACAAAATATGCATTGTGCATTACGTACATAAAAAATGTATATATATGTATGAATGTATGTTAGTATGAGTGTATATAGTGCATTTTTTTAACATATCACATATGTATCGCCAAAAACTTAATTACAATCCTACCAGGCTATAACCACATTAACGTTTATATGAATAATCAAATTCGGAAGATAAAAAAAAAAANAAGTTTTGCAAATGCAAAAAAACACTAACAGATTTTCTTTTTCTCCGACTATCCACGTTTTATAAAAATTAACAAAATATGCATTGTGCATTACGTACATAAAAAATGTATATATATGTATGAATGTATGTTAGTATGAGTGTATATAGTGCATTTTTTTAACATATCACATATGTATCGCCAAAAACTTAATTACAATCCTACCAGGCTATAACCACATTAACGTTTATATGAATAATCAAATTCGGAAGATAAAAAAAAAAA
>NW_016168243.1:0-12529 GCF_001687245.7 Rhagoletis zephyria | reverse complement strand
AGTTTTGCAAATGCAAAAAAAAACTAACAGATTTTCTTTTTCTCCGACTATCCACGTTTTATAAAAATTAACAAAATATGCATTGTGCATTACGTACATAAAAAATGTATATATATGTATGAATGTATGTTAGTATGAGTGTATATAGTGCATTTTTTTAACATATCACATATGTATCGCCAAAAACTTAATTACAATCCTACCAGGCTATAACCACATTAACGTTTATATGAATAATCAAATTCGGAAGATAAAAAAAAAAACACAAATACAACGCTATCGAATAAATTTCAAATTAGTATTTTTTGAGCAATAGTAGATAGTAATTATTCATAACCTCCTTGTATGGTTTTTTTCATAATTCAGCTTACAACTAACGTAATAGAGCATACGTTTTTATATTTTCGTAGAATATGTATGCGATTATAATTACAATATGCAATAATCTTGAAAATCTATATTTATTTTATATGCTACACTTCTATAGGATGAAATGATATGCCAAAAGGCCTGCTAAATTGGCATAAATTTTCAATTGCGACCAATGAGGATTTTTATGTATCTGGTTGCGCAGTCTAATAACATTTTGATCAATCTTCGATTTTAGTAAAGAGTTTCTTTCGGCACTCTTGCAGGCTTGATTTATCTAACGACACAAACCCCAGCGAGTTTTGTTCTAAATCCTCCAAATTAAGAAAGCTATTCGGTCCACTTAATATTGTTGGCGAAGATCGTACATCATTCAGATTTTCAATACCACCACAGTCATTTTCTACCGCTCTGTAAGAAAAAATAAATTAATTATTACTGACACTACTTTTACACAGTCGCAGATTATTTACTGAAAACTGATCTTGGTTAGATCTTTTCGTGAACGGAAACTGTGATTATTGTGATTTACAGGTGTTGAGTTCACTATTTTATTAGTCGCCGCAAATGTTATAGGTGTACTTTGTTGCGATAAATTAACACAATTCTCTCCACTCAAGAATTCGATGGGAGTATTTCGTGTGTTTCCTCCAGTAGGAGTTGATGCTATTAAACGCATAGAGATCTTCGGCGGGCGTTTATCTTTAATTTGTTGTGGCATAGGATATCCCAATTTTTTGCGTTCATTGCCTACAGAATCACGGTGTATATAAGTAGCGAAAACAGATGTGACGAAATTAAAAATTATTTGCTTCAAATTACAAAGCTTAGACCAAGCAGCTCTGCGTGATCGCCTTATCGTTTGCTTCTGCAAGAAATGTATTGTCAAATGACTGTGTGAAAAATATTAAGGTATATAAATATGAATATTATATTCACCATCATTATCACCAACTTCCAACGATTCCTACGCTCCATTAAGCTAACTAATTTTTTGTTGCTTAAAATATCATCGACTGTGGGTCGGTAGTCAGGATCCGGTGACATCATTTGCCTGATAAGGGTTTCCAGTTCTGGTGATATTGCTGGGTATGAGATTCGGTAATATGAAATAAAAACCTTATACATTTGTAATTATTCGACTGTTTTGCATACATTTCATAAAATCCTGTGGTAAAACTCCACTACGTAGCTGTTGCCACAGTGGTCCATTGTATGGTAACTCCAAGTAACAAGATAACTCAAGCATAGCTACACCCAAACTAAAAATATCCGCTGCTTTAGAAAACTTGCCCTGCAAAATTTCGGGCGCCATGTAACGAGAATCACCTTCAGTGGCTTGCTGACGGTTCGCCTATTAATAATATTAAATTAATTTCAATTAAAAATAAACTTAAACAAGTATATGAATAAAAATTTATTTTATACTCACTCTATCTACATCAATAACCAAACCGAAGTCGGCCAATTTACAACTGTCATCATCGCCTACTAGGACGTTATCTAACTTTATATCTAAATGTATAAGATTGCGGTCATGAAGGCTTTTTAATGCAAGCGCCAAATCCAAGAGAATATTCCAAATTTTTTCTTCAGGTATATGTCGATGTCGTACTAGGTACCTGTCTAAGCTTTCTCGACACAGTTCCATTTGCATAAACAAGCGTTCGTTTTGTTCCCACGCGCGATAGAATTGCACAAAATTAGCATGACCAGAGAATTGCTCATAACGACGCACTTCCTCTAGCCGCTCCTGGCGGTAATGTTCGCTACGATATAACTCCTTTGACATTTTCACCGCATACATGCGACCATCTTCGTTTGAACGCACTTTGAAGACTTCACCAAATGAACCTTCGCCAATTTTCGCCAAACAAGTGAAACATTGTTCAAAATATGTTTCATTCATTGAGGCATCATAAGAGCCGCTTAACGCATTGGTGTCCAATTCAGGAAGTGCATTGCCATTGCCATCGGATTCGCCACGGAATGAAATCGCATGCGCGGTTGTGGACATAGACGCGGACATATAGCTACGATTCGCCAACCTCAATTTTGGAGGACGAAGTCGATATTCCTGTAGTCCGTGGCCCTGCTTGTGTGAATGTTGAAATGTTACTTCAGCGCGAATATCCGGCACTGGTAGTAGAGGGAGTGGAAGCGCAGATTCGGTCGTCATATTCACGCAAATTACTGCAAAGAAAGTTGAAATTATTAACCAAAAATGTGTGGCGAAGGTGTGTACCTACGAACAGGCTAATTTATTTTAACTTAAACGTTTCTTTATGTTAATAGAGTATCTACACCGGTGCAATGAATCATAACTTACTTTTTAATACTTATTTTATAGTTTTTCTCTAAATAAAACACGAAAAAATACTAAAGAAAATAGATTTTCCACATGAAGAGCCGCAATAACAAAAGCAAAAACGCCGTTTTGAAAATTGAAAAAAATTGAGAAGGTTGCACACAATTCAGCTTTGTGTAATGTTAAAAACGATAAAGGGAAATTAATAAAAGAGTTGCCTACAACCATTTCTACTCGAAGTCTAAGTTTGTTATGCAGCGTTTTTGCTGCATTTAAAATGCAACATTTAGCACTTTCGAACATATGTTTTCGAAGAGCGTTCATGCTATCGCATTTAGCAAATGTACATTTACGGGAGTTCGAAATCGTATGCTTTTGACAAACAGCCGTGTTCCAGTCGCTTATTCAGATCCGTATCTATTACGATAAATTCTCACGGAAAAGATAATGTCCAAAAATCCCTACTGAAAAGGAAAAAAAATTCTAAACCGAAAATTCAATACAAAAACTTGAATTATTTTAACCATAACCAAACATTTGTTTGTNTAATTTTATTCATGCATACAATTTTCTTGAAAACCAAAATGTTTTGATACTCTCTTTAAAAAAAAAAGCCGTTCCCCGTTAATTATAAGAAAAATAAACAAATTGTCGAAATGGGAGATTTTTAAAAACAAGCTACACTGTTCGCAAAGTACACGTATCCGCTGTCAATTGATTGAAAAGCAAAACAATTATAAACATCTTGCACTATTCTCGTAAAGTTTGTTGAATGCAATAGTTTAAATCGCGCAGTGGACCGCTAATTAGTTATTGTATAAATCAGGCCTGTACATTCACTCAAAAGAGGAAGATTTTTTTTTTGTTGTAAAAATGCCGGTCTTCCGCTTATCGTTTTTGTTCTTTATTCTACTAAGCATATTCTTTCTATCCCATGCAATTCCAAAACCGGATGATGACCAAATAGATGATAGTGATGATACACTGCACAGTCCGTTGGACCATGATTCAGATGGCGATAAGCATTTCGAAGGAGGTCACCACAACAAACAGTACGACCACGAAGCTTTCTTGGGCGAAGATGAGGCAAAATCATTCGATCAGCTGCCACCGGAAGAGAGTAAACGTCGCTTGGGACTTATCGTCGATCGCATCGATGAGGATAAAGATGGTTTCGTAACACTTTCGGAGCTTAAGCGTTGGATAGAATATACACAACGTCGTTACATTGATGAAGATGTCGGCCGGATGTGGAAGATGCATAATCCTGATGGCAATAAAACTATCAGTTGGGAGGCGTACCGTGAAAATGTTTATGGATTTTTGGACACAATGAACAAAGAGGAAATCGAAAATGATGAACATAATATGTCTTTTAAACGTTTGCAAAAACGTGATCGCCGTCGTTGGGGTGTCGCTGACCTAGATTTGGATGATCAACTGACACGTGAAGAGTTTACCGCTTTCTTGCACCCGGAAGATCATCCAACTATGAAAGACATAGTATTAACCGAAACAATTGAAGACATTGATAGCGATAATGATGGTAAAATTTCTGTGGATGAATACATTGCGGACATGTACCGAAATTCAGAACCAAATGACGAAGAACCAGAATGGGTTAAAAGTGAGCGCGAAGGTTTCAGCAAATTTAGAGATTTAAATGGTGATGGATTCCTTGATCGCGAGGAAGTGCGCGCTTGGATAGTGCCGAAAGATTTCGATCATGCCGAAAGTGAAGCCAAGCATTTAGTATTCGAAGCGGATAATGATGGCGATGAGAAACTGACGAAAGATGAAGTCCTACAAAAATATGATGTATTCGTTGGCTCACAAGCGACAGATTTTGGCGAAGCGCTGGCGCGTCATGACGAGTTTTAGATAAAATAATTAAAAAATTACAATAATGCCGCAAGAACACAAACTAAAATGCATAAATACTAATATGCAGAATCTCTGTCTCGAATTGAAAGAACAAGTTATAACCAAATAGTTATATTTGATGTAGTACTAAAATAAGTTAATACATAATCGTTCACTTGCCTTTCTTAATTTTTAATAATTCTAACATAAACTACGTAAAACTTCGGAATATGCGGCGTTGTAGCGGCAGTTTCAGAAATTTAGTAGACGAAATTAGCTTCGCTACTACATGTTACTTATGTGTGCCAAAAAAACTCATTAGATGTATGTATAATAATTTCTACTAATCTTTTCTATATTTGATATGTACCATTAAACTCATTGTAGAGCCACACATGTGTGTATGTACATAATATATTATGTATGTACATATTATGTATGTCATTACATATAAAACTGTTACCGTACATGTAGCGATTATTAAAAAATCGAATGAGTGCAATGTTTAAAATTACCAAAATTGTTGAATACAATGCACTTGTAATAAAAGTCAGAAATATATGTAAATTGTAATCACTTGTTTGATTCGACGCATAGCTTTGCGACTATCAATCGCTATCTATCCCTTTACTTTGTTCCTCATAGGTCAGCAACTTTCTTGGTCTGTGTCGCTTCCTATATTCTGAAAAATATCATTTTTAATTCTTCCATACACATATATGTACATATATACATTTGTACATAAATTTATGAAATATGGCCACGCATACAGTTCCAGAACAATCAACCAGTCCAACGCGATGGGCTCTGTGGCATTGAGATAAGCGAATGTGTCTCAAATTATTTAGCATTCGAAGGCATGTATGTTGGTATGTATGTACAATGTACATACATATGCATGTGTTTATATGATCTTATAAGTTTTGGCACATATACCGTGTACAAATCTTATAATTGTATATTAAATTGGACTGCAGCATTAAAACAATGATGGAATCACAGTAAAATAAGAAGGCGTTTCTTTTTTGTTCACAAACGCATATGAATGTTTGCATCCAAATGAACGAAAGTACATATGTGTATGCACATGAGTATGTATATAGATTTTATGCATCCACTCTATCGGGTGTGCAATGTGTAGNCATATGCATGGACATGAGTATGTATGTATATAGATTTTATGCATCCACTCTATCGGGTGTGCAATGTGTAGAAGGTATCTACTTACATATGTACACTGTACACCATAAGCATACATTTTTATTAAATTTTTTGTTTACTTATCACTACGTAAAAGTTATTTTTAGATTTTCAACTTGCATGAATTGGTTTGTATTGAATGAGTTTGCGGAGACATCTGTTCAGCCGATCTTGTTGATATTGGATGTAACATGTCACATGATTTAAGCTGTTACCTGATTTCCAACAGAATGTTATATAAATAGAAAGTGAATTATAAACGCCACTTATTGAGGAGAACAAATAGGGATATGCAGAAATTTAAATGACATAGGAATATGCTATACTAAAATTTTACGCAGATATTTCGTAGTTTAGAAGAATGTCCAGTATTCATAATTGCAACTACCGCTTCTTTTATTAACTTTGCTTACTATGTATTTGTTATTTTTGAAAATATACATATGTATGTAAATTAAACATAGTTCCTCGTTTCTTTGCAAATTACTTTATTATTATTTTTTCAGAGACACACATTCAGTTAGTTCCTATTAATTCCATCAATATGTAATGAAATTAATGTCAATTAATCCTTTGGAGTAGTCATAAAAAGTATATCTGCATGAATGGAGCTTTTGTGAACATGAATGTATGGTTCGTACATACTTAAAATTATGTCCATACTATATCCAATACATATCTATTGTGCCTTTAGTACATGTAAAGAAATTATTATTTAAACGTATGTATTACAAATCGTACTTTAACAAGGAAATTTAGTCACTTGTGATTTTTTAGATTTTCGCTTAGCATTGCATGATTTTTAGGTAATCTTACAATTACAATACGTTATACATACAATTTGCAAACATTTAATTATGTAGTTTTGTATTACGTATGTATGTATGTATGGATGTGTGTATGGCAATTTTATTAATGAATTTCGATGGCGTTTTCTTGTCTACAAAAAGTGTTGTCTTCTCAATGCCCTCTTCTTACTGTTTGTGCCAAGTGCGCAATGAGAAGGTAACATTTTTCGATAGAAAGGGAAACGCCAATAGTTAATTTTTGGTAAGATGGCTAACATTTGGTTTACAGCAACTACAAGTAGATAATATTTTGCATTCCTATCTTCTATATGAACTGTTCGAACACGATTCTACGTTCAATTTAATTGAATATTAAGTTTTTTTTTTGTTTGAATCATTTTCCACTCAATTGCAATTTGCTTTGATTTTGAATGTGGTTTAGTTATTTTAATAATAAAAAAGCACTTTTTTATTTATGATGTTATAATTGGTTGCATCGTTTATAGCCATTATTTTAATTTTTAAATAGACATCAAAACTTTTAGTTTTAAATTAATGCACAATGGAACATTTACAAGAAAACATAATGTAATTATATCAATTCATTAAACAATTTAAGTTGTACATAATTAGCCAAAGTATGTATGTATGTGCGTACATTGCTATTGTTGTCAATAGTACTCAATGCGCTTGGCTATTCAACTCGCATATGTAAATATAGGGCAGAGTGAAATTAATGCAATTAGTCATTCCCGCTGATAGTGTAGCGTTGCAAATGTAGATATACATAGATACATATGGAGTAAGGTGTAAAATAAATGGTACCAACTTGAATTGTTATACAAGAACAATTAACTGTGAATCTTTCTCTAGATTAGCGTAGAAATTTCATAGACGATAATGACATGACTACATTTAACATCAAATATGATTCCTATGATTATTTTTCGCTATCGACTAACCACAGCATTTTCGAGTGCGTCGTATAGAAAGTTATTTTAGTTATTTTCAAACGATTTTTTATTTTTCTGGTTAGTTTTGATTTCTCTCTTCGGTTCCGATTTTATTGTTTGCAAGCGATGGGCGTTTTCCCGTTTAGGCTTTAATTGTATTGCCTTCCGCTTGGATCGTGACGCCTACTTGTTGACGCACGGCTTGAACTAGCGGCAAATTAGAGTAACGTACATTTACGTTTAGACTTGGGCTGCAGCACTGGACAAAGAACGGAGCGTATGGCTTCATCGAATACTGTCTTCAGACCTTTTTGCGTAAGTGCCGAGCACTCCAAGTACTTAACAGCACCAATTTCTTTAGCCATAGACAATCCTTGTGGATAAGTTATTGGAGCTAATTTCTTGTCTCGTAGCTTTTCGATCGTATTTTTATCATCACGCAAATCCAATTTCGTTCCGACTAATATGATGGGCGTGTTTGGACAATGATGACGCACTTCTGGATACCACTTGGCGCGTACATTCTCAAATGACGCTGGATTCACCAACGAAAAGCAGATAAGGAATACATCCGTTTGCGGGTACGATAACGGGCGTAGGCGATCATAGTCCTCTTGTCCGGCTGTATCCCATAGGCCGAGATTAATGGGCTTCGCATCAACCATAACATTTGCGGAATAATTGTCGAACACAGTAGGTATATACTCGCCGGGAAAGGCATTCGTTGTGTAGCTGATAAGCAAGCAGGTCTTACCAACTGCACCATCGCCTACCACGACGCACTTAATCGCTTGCATGTTGATAGTGGCGGCGTACTAAAGATTACTATACCACTTGAAATCGATCTGTAAATAAGCTGCACGGGACGAACAAGCTATATATATATATATCTAAATGCTATTTTATGTGCGAATTATTTATCTTTTCAACAAACACTTAACTATTTGCTGTAAATTTTCCTCTTTGTGGTGCGATTGTGCGTTTTGTTCACTTTTCCGCAAATTTTCCTCCAATTANACTATACCACTTGAAATCGATCTGTATATAAGCTGCACGGGACGAACAAGCTATATATATATGTATATCTAAATGCTATTTTATGTGCGAATTATTTATCTTTTCAACAAACACTTAACTATTTGCTGTAAATTTTCCTCTTTGTGGTGCGATTGTGCGTTTTGTTCACTTTTCCGCAAATTTTCCTCCAATTATGAGTTTATGTAGTGAAGTATGCGTTCAGTCAAGGCGAATTTATATAAGGTGGTGTTGTTTCATCAGCTGTGAGAAGCGTTTGATTGTCAAAATTTTAAATTTCGTTCGTGAGTGAGTGAANACTTAACTATTTGCTGTAAATTTTCCTCTTTGTGGTGCGATTGTGCGTTTTGTTCACTTTTCCGCAAATTTTCCTCCAATTACGAGTTTATGTAGTGAAGTATGCGTTCAGTAATGCATTCTGCCCAAAGGTGTGTTCAGCGTGACAAGTATTTAGCTGTCAGTAGACGGTAATNGTTCAGTAATGCATTCTGTCCAAAGGTGTGTTCAGCGTGACAAGTATTTAGCTGTCAGTAGACGGTAATAAAAGAAAGCATCAAAATATCGGAAATATTAACCATTTCAAATTTTGTTTAGTTTCAATCCCATCCATGGTATAATTTCTCCAAGACCGATATTTACATAATATTTGATTTCTTTAAATTATATCGAATTAAAGTTGTTTAAAAATTGTTCCAAAGAAATTGTAAACAAAGTTCGCAACAAAATGAAATGAGCTGAAATCCTATCCCTCCATCCCTCAATCCTATCCATGATATAATCTCACCATGACCGATATTTAGAAGATACTTAATTTCTTTAAATTATATCGAATTAAAGTTGTTTAAAAATTGTTGCAAAGAAATTGTAAATAAAGTTCGCATCAAAATGAAAAGAGCTGAAACCCTGTCTGAGGCACGTGTTTTCACCCTGTACCTCCGGTATTGCATTTCGCATTCCAAAGAATTTAAAATCAGAACTTCTATTGATTGGGTGGCAGCACCGCAAACAGCTGAAGAGCGAATGAACCATAAAGCAACGGGTGGATTAGCCAATCTAATTGCTACGTTTCGTTTTGCTATTTATTGTTTATACGTGTTTTTTGCAGAATATGGCTACTAAACTAAACGTAAATATTAGAACTCTTCTGACCAATTGCGAGGAGCTAGCTAAAGATGAAGCCAACTACTGGAGGCTTAAAAAGTTCATAAAATCACTGGACACTATGATAGAAGAACTTAAGGGATGCGACGAGTCAGTACCCTGTTCGTGTGTTCATGCGTACCAGAAGTTTATTTTTGTTTTACATTTATTTATAGCATCGGTAGTAATCTGAAAGTACCAGACTACACAAAACGACTTAATGATCTCAAAGCCCTTACCAACTATATAGACAGCCCACCGCCAGTTAAGAGCTTGCGTTCAAAGCTACGCCCGGCATATGAAATTGGTGATGATGCCCTGAAAGAAGTGCAGCAACTACAAAGCTCCAAACACCATGCAGATTTAAGAAAGGATTTATTGGGAGGTATGGATTGTATTGTAAATGTTAGAAGGTTTTTTCTAATAATACCTTTATGTAGACGATACACTGCGCCGACGTAAACCGGATGATAGTGCAACCAGCGCGGAAAATATGGGCGAAGCCGTTAAATATTATAGCGAGGCACAAGAAAAAATTACCGAGCATATGCTTTCGCTTACGCGGAATTTAAAGGAGCAGACCGAGACCGCAAATCGGATAATTAAAAGGGATACTGAAATCGTGTCAAAGTCTACAAATATGGCCGATCGCAATATTAATTCCTTAAATAAAGAAACAGAAAAATTAGAGGAACACTCTCGCAACCGCTGTATTTGTTGGTATGTAAAAAAACAACAAGATTTATCATTCATTAACTCCAGTTGTTTTTATAATTTCAGGAATGGTATTGTTTATGAAAATTATGAAAAAGAGGAAAGTTTAAACTGAAAGTTTAAAAGTACTTGCGAATAAATATCTACAATTTTTTATATTTCATAAATAGCAAAACAAAATGATGTTAAACAATATGATATCAAATATTTGCAAATTTAATTTTAAAAACTATTTGTAAATTTAAAGTTTTTGAATAAACATTCCCAAACAAATTTCCTTAAAATCTACGTATTCGCAGAGTTGCATGCCGATGAGAACACTTGTAATATATTTTAGTGCTCGCGAAACAAGTCTATTCAAATGTCAAGTTGACAACTGTCATTGATCAAGCAGTATTGCCAATTACACGTCTCTTTCTTTTTCCGGTCGCCAGAATGGTAAGACCTGAAGAAATGTTATTCCATATAAATTAATTTCGAAACATCAGTGAATAATCTCAATTTTCATCAATATTCGCTATGCTAGAAAGTTGTGAAACACAATAGTGAACCAATTGTAATGAATATCTTTTTCTACAACCATTTCAGGGTATTGATATCAGCCATAAATACGATCGCAAAGTTCGCAGAACTGAGCCTAAATCTCAGGATGTTTACTTGCGTCTTCTTGTCAAGGTAAGTGGTTTCCAATTGGTAGACAGGAACAATATTGTGCCGTGTGAAAATGCAAATGTTGTTTGAGGTGTCCGAAATTATTAGCAGCTAACATTTCTCTGGCTTGTACAATATTTTAGTGCGTCGTCAATCTTGTCTACCGCTTGTATGTGCTAATGTGTGTTTTATTATTATTAATTGCGTTTTTTTTTCTTTCTTACAGTTGTACCGCTTCCTACAGCGTCGTACCAACAAAAAGTTTAATCGCATCGTCTTGAAGCGTCTGTTCATGAGCAAAACTAACCGCCCGCCAATGTCTTTGCAGCGTGTCAGCCGTTTCTTCAAGACAGCCGCTCAACCAGAAGCCACAGTTGTTGTTGTCGGTAGCATTACCAATGACATTCGTCTGTTGAAAGTACCCAAGATGACTGTTTGCGCTTTACATGTTACACAGACAGCTCGCGAGCGCATCATCAAGGCTGGTGGCAAAGTGTTGACTTTCGATCAATTGGCACTTAAATCGCCTACTGGCAAAAATACCTTATTGTTGCAGGGAAAACGTACTGCACGAACAGCCTGCAAGCACTTCGGCAAGGCGCCTGGTGTGCCACATTCGCACACCCGCCCATACGTGCGATCAAAGGGTCGCAAATTTGAACGTGCTCGTGGTCGTCGTTCCAGCTGCGGTTACAAGAAGTAAACACTCAAGCTTAGTACGTTTATGCGTTTGTAATATTATATTGTGGGTAATCACGAATTTCGTATTTGTGACTATTGATTTTTGCTGCATAGTGCACGACAGCCGCACAACATGTTTATGCAAATAAAAGATGCAATTACTTATAATTTTTTCCAAAGTACAAAATGCGTGTAGTGTTCTTCTTATATGTTACTAGTTTAGTTACTTCTACCTTATTGATAGAAAGTTTACTAAAAAATTTCTAAATTCTTGAGTGAAACTGCAATCTGCGACAAATATTTCCAGTACATAATGGGTTGTTGCAATTAGTCTTCAACGTAGTAAAATAATGCGCTCTAGAAGGGTTTTCTATGTTCTTTGGTATGATCTTTATTAATACATTTAGATCCGATTTGCATGTTTAGCATTCCCAGTGATGTTCATGATTCCATTTTCAAGTTACGATGGTCGGCTCTGCGGCACCAGATGAAGCACACCCCCAAACATTAAATGATTTGGGCAATTATATTACATATTGGAAATTATATTACAGACGGCAACTGGCAATTGAAACCTGGCAACTGAATTTTTGTGGTTGACGCGGAAATTTTGATTGTAAAAATTTAGTTCTTTTTAAACGGTTTCGCGGTTTATTTACAATCAAATCTTGGTTGGTGGTACCTGAAACTTCGAATATCATCAAATTTGTAGCCCATCGGCAACCCAACTGAGGTTGCGTTGCTATCCATAATCGACCCTTTATCTTGCTGGAATTGTTCTATTGAAGGCAATTGAAACACTGAAATACTGCAATAGATATATATAT
>NW_016168242.1:17184-19678 GCF_001687245.7 Rhagoletis zephyria | reverse complement strand
CGCAATGAGTTCGTTCATACATCCATATATATGTATACATACCCAGTAGCGAAAATGGTCACCAGTGACATCGTCACTAATGAGGATTTAGTGACATCGTCGCACTTGCTGTGAATCCTAAACGACATATAGCTGACAATGACACTGGTGACAATGTCATGCAGGTGTACTCCTATCAAAGACTTATAAGACAATGTCTTGCAGCGGTCACTTATAAAAAGAGTAAAAACAATGGAAAGAACTTAAAAACTCTTTCATATTAAATTAGGTTGAATGTATGTACTTTTACTTTAAAATTTTACATTTCAGCTCTGCCGCTACCAAGCAATATATGTATAAATGATGCAAGCTTGCTTCGCGTAACTACATCCATTCGTACATATGCATGAACGAAAGACACAAGATCACGCGGGAAGGAAAGAACGAAAAAAGTTATTTTCTAGCTGCCGGAATCTCGACGCCATCTTTGTTGTAAGAAGTAAACAACGAAGAGAACGGAGAGAACCGCGAAATTGTTGAACGCATGAAAAATCATTTTTATTATGCAAATTCTTTTTTAAATCATGCCGTTGTGTTAAATTATTCTTTATCTTATGTGTACACACGTTGTCACAAGCGAAAATGAAGAAAATTGCAGTAAAAAGCCACCACCAAATTGTAAACAACGAAGAAATGTAAACAAACGGCTAATGTCAAAATCGTTCAACTTTTTTCCTAAATGCGATTCTAACGGACTAGTCTCCTGCCCGCGTGATCTGTCTTTTTGGTTCATGGTACATATGTACATATGTTTGTATGGATATATTTATGATGAAGCAAACGGGCTTCGTTGATGTGCTGATGGGCATATGTATGTACTTATGGACAGCAATGTTTTCATGTACATATGTACATATGTTTGAATGGTTGTATATATATTTGTACGTATGTACATATGTTTGTGTACATGTATATATGCACATATGTAGTACAAACGAAAACAAATCTAATAAGCTGTTTGTTGATATAAATGGGAACTGTACTGATTGTCAAAAATTACGTGTTTGTTGTACATTTGTTCATGTTTGTCATCACTGTTGCCAACTTGGTGCTTTTCGCACTAAATTTAGTGCTTTTCTTTATTCAAAGCGCAAAAATTTTAGAGTTTATTGCTTGGTGCGTTTTTTGGTGTTTTTGTTTTTAGTTTGTAGACACCAAATCTGTAAATTTTAACAAAAAGGGGCAAAGTTTATAGCAATCGTAAGTTTTGTAAGAAACTTTACAAAAATCAAAACAAAATCTTGTCACAATGACAACCACAAGCGAGAGAGTATATGTTTCCCAACAATATAGTGAATAAAAAAAATCGGGTGGGATTAGAAGAGTATAGAGCTTTTTTGACACAAAAATATCTTTCCCACTATGTGCCAGTGGATAATACGCTCAAATAACACACGAGAAAAGGAAAATAAAATCGTTGTCTCAGGTGTTAAGCGGTCGGAAAGACAAGTTCTTTATGTTCCTTTAGTTTACATGATCTTAAGAGACTGCAGTGTAGATTTCAACCACCACATAGTTCATGAAACTTTATTTCTGGTTTTTGTCTTCGTTTGAAAGAAATTGTAGAAAAAACTAGGCAAAACGAAGAAAATTTCAACATTTAAACAGGCAGGAAAAATTAATAAATTTTGCTTGCATATAAGGGAAACGGCAACGCTGGACACAGCTGCAAATTAGAAAATAAGAACAAGAATCTTAACGTCGCTTGAACGAAAATATTTGAATTTATAGAAAACGGAATAAGTTCGAACGTCGAGCAAAAAACATTGATTTTTATTAATTTGAATCGGCATCCCTAAAATACAATTTTTTATGCACACCAAGTCCACTAAATACTCCAATAAAAATTTGATGATATTTTCGAGAAAAACACGCGATTTTTCTTGGGTTTTAGTGCTTTTTCAAATTCAAAACTTGGCAACACTGTTTGTCATTGTGCGTGTAATTTTTATACCCGAGCGCACTTGTGCACAAGGGTATATTAATTTTGTTCACATAACGGTTGTTTGTAACAGCCAAAACGAATCGAGATAGATATAGACAAATGTATACATAAATGATCAGGATGAAAAGAGAAATCGATTAAGCCATGTCTGTCTGTCCGTCCGTCTGTACGTCTGTCCGTCCGTCCGTGTACACGATAACTCGAGCAAAAATTGAAATATCTCAACGAAATTGGGTATGTAGGTTTCTGTTAATCCAAGGTAGGTTGGTATTTAAAATGGGCGAAATCGGACTGTAACCACGCCCACTTCCCACATAACGGTAGTTTCCAGCAATACGAAAACAGCGATATTTTAGTAACTACTGAAGTTAATTAACTCAAAACTGATATTTGTAATAATTTTCAGACCAAAAATAAGAATATTATAAATTTTTGGAAAATGGGCGTAGCCACGCCCACTTATGGTTACATGTGTATATCTTGGTAACCGCTGCACCAATTTCTTCCAAA
>NW_016168242.1:14958-17171 GCF_001687245.7 Rhagoletis zephyria | reverse complement strand
ATAGAAAGCGAGTAAGAATAAATGCCGAACAAAGGAATTTGTCTTCTTTCAAATTAAATAAACGCATTTGTCAGCAGACTTCAGCAGGGTCTAGAAAAAAGAAGTCTGATGAGGAGATGTGGTGATCTCCGAAATAGTGCTATAACTTCTACCGCTTAGACTTTGTTGCTTTTTCAATTTTTCCAAATAAATAATCGTGGTACAAAGCTCAATAAAAATATTAAAAAGAAAAATGAGAATATTATAAATTTTTGGAAAATGGGCGTAGCCACGCCCACTTATGGTTACATGTGTATATCTTGGTGACCGCTGCACCAATTTCTTCCAAACTTGGCACAGTTTTTGGCCTTGATACAACATACTAAACGGCCAAAAATTTAATCGGACAATAACCACGCCCACATCCCATATAACGGTAATTTTCGGAAATACGAAAACTGCGATATTTTAGTAACTACTGAAGATTATTCACTCAAAATTGACATTTACAAAATTTTTTAGACGAAAGATCAAAAAATTTGGATTTTATGGAAAGTTGTACAACTTATCCCTACGTTAATGGCCATGTTGTACAAACTCATTTAATTTGCGTTTATTTTGTACACTAAATAACCGAAAATGGATAACTCAGCCGAAATAGGTACGTGCTTTCGTTGAATTTTATAAATGTAAGCCGAAACTATGAAATTGTAAAAATTAGATTTTACAATGAGACTGCTCGCAAAATTGCAATGTTTGTGAGCAAAACGTCCAACTTGATTGCAGATTGATTTGAACCAACGTTTTTGGCTTGCATTATGTCAAAAGGATGTGTTTGTTGTAATTCATTCTGTCATTTACTACCATTATGCGTAGGCGAATTCACGAAATCATTTCATGCGATTGAGTAGAAACTGAATGAATGAACACAATTTCATGATTACAATTAACGCGAAATAGAGTTTATGCACTTAGTTTTTACTCAGATCGATGAAATGATTTCGTGAATTGGACTACGCATACATGTGATACTTATGGTTTTAATTTATAAGGTAATTTTGTGTGTTTATACTCTTTCTACCACACGAATGTATGAATTCATGATAAGAATGTATGAACTCCTTGGAAGATAGAAAGCGAGTAAGAATAAATGCCGAACGAAGGAATTTGTCTTCTTTCAACTTAAATAAATGCATTTTGCAAACAAAAGTGCGTACGTTTCTTAGTGCCTTGGTAATGGCGAATTCGTAAGGATCTATTGATTGCATTATAAACAGTTTCATTTATTTGTTAAACATACAATTATGTACTTCCATTACAACTGGTCCTATGGATGTTAGAAGCGCGAATTCATATAAGGTGGTGTTACCGGAAAATGAATAAATAAATTATATGTGTTCCAGAAAATTAATAAGATGAAATGAAATTATTGTTTGATTTCTAACCAAACCTATGTATGTAACTCAATCGCCTAATGGTTTGCCGAACCGTAAACATATGTTTACACATCCAATTTCGTGAGTAGGTACCTGGTACTCACACCTTTTTTAAGAAGTTTCACTTTTATCTTGTGTACGGTGTTATATTAATTTTGTTCACATAACGGTTGTTTGTAATTGCCAAAACGAATCGAGATAGATATAGACAAATGTATACATAAATGATCAGAATGAAAAGAGAAATCGATTAAGCCATGTCTGTCTGTCCGTCCGTCTGTCCGTCTGTCCGTCTGTCCGTGTACACGATAACTCGAGCAAAAATTGAGATATCTCAACGAAATTTGGTATGTAGGTTTCCCTTAATCCAAGGTAGGTTGGTATTGAAAATGGGCGAAATCGGACTTTAACCACGCCCACTTCCCATATAACGGTAATTTCCAGAAATACGAAAACTGCGATATTTTAGTAACTACTGAAGATAATTCACCCAAAATTGACATCTATAATAATTTTCAGACGAAAAATAAGAATATTATAAATTTTTGGAAAATGGGCGTTGCCACGCCCACTTCTGGTTACATGTGTATATCTTGGTAACCGCTGCTCCAATTTCTTCAAAACTTGGCACAGTTGTTGGCCTTGATACAGCATACTAAATAGCTGAAAATTTAAAAAATCGGACAATAAGCGCGCCCACATCCCATATAACGGCCATTTTTGGAAATACGAAAACTGCGATATTGTAGTAACTACTGAGGATTATTCACTCAAAATTGATATTTACAACAATTTTTA
>NW_016168242.1:8709-11660 GCF_001687245.7 Rhagoletis zephyria | reverse complement strand
GGCACCGCCCACTTATGATCACATATATGTATATCGGTAACTGTTCTACCAATTTGTACCAAACTCGGTATGGTTATTGTGCTTGCCACATAAAAGAAAAATGTTGAAAATTATTGAAATCGGACTAAAATTACGGCCGCTTTTCATATAACGGTAAATTTCGGAAATGCTTCAAACTGCAATATTTCGAAATTTAAGGACGCTAATTTACTCAAAATTGATACACCCCCGGCTTACCATTTAGCGGAAGGTTTTGAAAAGGTGAAAAAACATATATTTAATACTTGCGCCGGGTATTTAATGTTCGGCTCCGCCCGAACTTAGACTTTCTTACTTGTTTTGATTTAGCATTGGTTTTTTCAATCTTGCTATGAATATGTTGATGTGTGAATTCATAACTGCTTTGAGTGAATGGAAAATTTAAAAATTATAAACCTCAATCTTAAGCATTGTATAGGCTTACAAGTATGGAAAGCTCCATTTTGTTTGTTTACATTTGAAAACAGCTGAGATCACCTGATTTTCAATTCTCTCATTCTCCACACAGAGTTACATTCAAGTTTCAGAAAAAACTGAGAAATATTTTAGAAAAATGTGCTTTTATTCATTTGAATTGATTAAATAATAACGATAAATGTTATGTTCCAGGCAATAATTTAAAATATTTGTCAAAATTATCGTTTTGCGCTAAAACACAACAATGTGTGTAAAATTCGTTGTCATTGCTGCTGTTTTGAATATCATATTCGTGGCGGCCGGTGGAAAAAATAGGTAAATTTGCATTTATTTTTAAGAAAACATATAAATTAAAATATATTTCTTTCCATCCATCTTTGCATCCAAATTTCTATTCTAATTTGCATTTGAATTATGATTTCAACAGGGATGCTTTGAAATGTATTTTTTGAAGACAATTTTTTTATAAATATGAGATGGTTGATTTATTTTAGAATTAAAAAAGCTAGTTTATATTAAAAAATAAGGGTATTCATCGAACCTTATAAATGCATTGTAAACCTTGTAAACTTATAATTGTGTAAACCTTATGTGTTAGATGATATTCGTCAACCTTTCGATCAAGGCCACCTTTCCTTGCTCTGCCTACTCGATTTTTCCAAGGCCTTCGATTCAGTTAATCACACATTGTTGTGCAATAAGTTATCTAACTATTTTGGTTTTAGTGAAAGCGCAGTAAGGCTGCTTAAAGATTACTTAAGTAATAGATTCCAAAAAGTTAGGTCTGGTAATAAGCTCTCTGAGCTCGCCCCCATCTCTTCAGGCGTGCCACAAGGCTCTATTCTTGGCCCTTTACTATTTAGTATGTTTATCAACGATGTATTTACGAGATGCTCAAATGCCAATGTACATGCGTATGCAGATGACGTACAACTGTATCTCTCCAACAGAATAGGGTTGGTCGAAGACCTTAGTTATAGGCTTAATGAGGATTTGCACTCCATCTTTGAGTGGTCGAAGGAAAACCTACTTCATCTTAATGCGCAGAAGTCATATGTACTACCCATATTTAAGGAAAAAGTTGAGCATTCCGTGATTCCGCTTTTGCATATTGGTACTAGCCCACTTAAAGTAGTTGACAAAGTTACAAATCTTGGGTTTGTCATTAACTCTAAGCTAACTTGTGAGGATCATGTTAACAAAACTGTGAGCAAAATATATTATACTCTTCGATATCTTAGAATTACTTCGCAATATGTTCCTTTAGCCACTAAGAAAAAGTTGGTTCAGAGTTTAATAGTTCCACTTATTACGTATTCTGAGATAGTTTATAGCAAACTAGATTCTCACTCTAAGCACAAGTTGGGCGTAGCTTTTAATTATGCCACGAGATACGTATACGGTCTGAAGAAGTTTGACCATCTTTCCTTGTTGAGAAACTCGATACTTGGCTGCGACATACAAAATTTCTTAAAAGCCAGGAACTGCATCTTTATTTTTAAACTAATTACTCTTGCGAAACCGGAATACCTACATGAAAAACTCATATTTACTAAATGCTCTCGCTCTTTAACTCTAATTGTGCCCAAGTTCAATTACTTATGCTCATCCCGACTGTTTTTCGTTAACGCTGTTAGACTTTGGAACTCCCTTCCTCAGTCGCTAAGGAGGTTATTGTCTAGAGGCAGCTTCAAGAAACTTATACTTCAGTATTTCTCTAATTAAAACTTCTTGAAAACATGGTTATCGACTCTCGCAATCTAAATTATGTTTATTCAGCGCTTTGCAAGATAAAAAGCCACTTAACAAAAAAAGTCCTCTTATTGTTCTCAATCCTTCGTTGGACAAAGACGGACTTTTACGGGTTAATGGCCGATTAGCACATTCCACATTAAGCTATAATGAAAGGCACCCAATAATTCTCCCTACCGAATCGAGGTTCTGCCAGCTATATTTGGAGTTTTTACACTCGCTGCTTCTTCACGCAGAAACACGATTAATGCTCCAAATGGTAAGGCAAGAGTACTACGTACCAAAGCTGAAACCTCTAATTAAAAAATGCATCTTTCAATGCAAAGTGTGCACGCTTTAAAGCACCAAACACGCACCCAAATAATGGCCGCTCTACCCCCTGAGCGCTGCAGTTTCTCACTCCCATTTTCCACAACGGGAGTAGATTTTGCTGGGCCATTCCAAACTAAAGCATCGGTGCTAAGATCTACAACCCTTATCAAGGGATACGTTGCAGTTTTTGTCTGTTTTTCCACAAAGGCAGTGCATCTCGAGCTATGCTCGGATCTTACAACCGAAGCTTTTCGAGCAACATTCGCCCGCTTCGTTCGCAGACGAGGTTTTCCCTCAAAAATGATAAGCGACAATGGAAAAACGTTCATTGGCGCCCAGCGCGCAACAGAACGCGACTTCGTTAAATTCCTTAACGAATGTTCCGCAGACATTGTCAAAAAATATGCCCCTCAAGGCATCAACTGGCAATA
>NW_016168242.1:0-8684 GCF_001687245.7 Rhagoletis zephyria | reverse complement strand
AAGCACCAAACACGCACCCAAATAATGGCCGCTCTACCCCCTGAGCGCTGCAGTTTCTCACTCCCATTTTCCACAACGGGAGTAGATTTTGCTGGGCCATTCCAAACTAAAGCATCGGTGCTAAGATCTACAACCCTTATCAAGGGATACGTTGCAGTTTTTGTCTGTTTTTCCACAAAGGCAGTGCATCTCGAGCTATGCTCGGATCTTACAACCGAAGCTTTTCGAGCAACATTCGCCCGCTTCGTTCGCAGACGAGGTTTTCCCTCAAAAATGATAAGCGACAATGGAAAAACGTTCATTGGCGCCCAGCGCGCAACAGAACGCGACTTCGTTAAATTCCTTAACGAATGTTCCGCAGACATTGTCAAAAAATATGCCCCTCAAGGCATCAACTGGCAATATATACCACCCAGCGCCCCCCACATGGGCGGCTTGTGGGAATCTGCAGTGAAAAGCTTTAAAATCCATTTAAAGAAAACCGCTGCAACCCACAAGTTCACTTTCGAAGAATTCACGACGCTTCTGGTGCGAATTGAAGCAGTCCTCAACTCGAGGCCTCTATCCGCACTTTCTCAAGACCCAGCTGATATGACAGCACTTACTCCGGGTCACTTCCTTCGAGGTGCACCGCTATTGGCCATTCCCGAGCCTAATGCGGAAGACCTCTCTCTACTAAACCGGTGGGAGAAAGTCAAAGCACTTCACCACCAATTTAGTCGCCGCTGGAAAGAAGATTACCTCAAAGATCTTCAGAAGAGGTACAAGTGGAAAACTCCACAACGCGACCCTCAGCCAGGCGACATCGTTGGTGATCAAAGAAGATTCGCTCCCCCCCACCGAGTGGCGATTGGGACGAATCGAAAACGTTCGCCATGGCCCTGATAACCACATACGTGTTGTGGAAGTCCGTACACAAAATGGAGTTATCACGCGGCCACTTGTCAAACTGTGCTTCCTTCCAAAAGCACAACAAATAATTCTATACATCTTTTCCTTTTGTATATTAAGGGTCTTAACTTCCCGTTTAAAGATTGTACCCAAGTACTCCTCGTTTCTCTGCCTTTGCTTCTACTTCCAGATTGAAGACACCATGGCATCGCGGAAGGCATGCCCCCTGGCTCCAACGGCAGAGACGGAGAACTGCCTCCAATGTCGGCTCTGCCACAAGTACCACGCACTCAGGACGTGCCCGGCCTTTAAGGCCATGAAGCCACCGCAGCGATTGGCAGTATCCCGGGCGCAAGGGTATTGTGTCAACTGCCTTGCGCTCACCCACACAACCGGCGAGTGCGATTCTCCAGGCAGCTGCAAGGTTTGCGGCTTAGCGCACCATACGCTGCTGCATGTGGCAGCTAACAGGCCCGCGCGCACTGGCCAACGGAAGCAGAAGGCCAACCGGCCCGCAGCGGCCACAAAGGCCCCAACGAGCGTAAAGCGGCGCGCACCGCCGAAGAGGAAGGCGCAGAAGAATACGCACAACCGCGGAAGGCAGGCGCCGCAACCACCGCGCAAAAAGTCCGCCCAAAGGACGATCGCTCGCACCCCCCAAGGCCTGCAAACGGCCAGCTACCAGGGCCGCACCACTAACCGCGCCCTGGGCAACGCGATCCGCGCGCTGAAAGAACTGCAGGAGACCCTAAGCAGCGCATTCCTGCAGGGCGGGGAGGATGTTTAAGCCGCCGCTTAAAGCGCAATCCGACGGCCGTGCGCGCAATCCTTGGCCGCAGCAGTTTGGCAGTTGACCTACGTCAACTCCGAAAATAATTACCGAGCGCGCACGGCCGCCTACCATCATCGTGCTAAATTATGCCAAAGTTAGTTCAGCTACTCAACTCGGACAACGCGCACGCGCCCTTTCTACAGTTCATATCGTGCAAATCTTTTATCTTGTCAAATAAGCAAACTCTTGTGTATATACATATACATATATACCTCTAAACTCAACCTTTATATCGTGTGAAAGCCTAATAATAAATTCCGCCGAATTGTACGGCTTATAAATAAACTGCGGATACTTTTGTAAACATTCAAAATCGAACCCAAAGTTTTTCCTTCCAATGGAAAGTGTGTATGTGATCAAGGTGAGTGCGAAGGGACCAAGCGATCAAATATTCACTTATAAATGAACTGTCAAAATTTGTATGGAAACTCGTTTACACATTTCTGATAATTTCTCCAGAGATTTCACATAGAGATCTGGTTCAATTATTATATGTTCTGTTTGTTTTGTTTCACTGATAATTTGGCCGCAAAGTTTGGTAGCCGTGACAAATGAATTCATACACAAACAGACATTCTGCCGTTGTTTCTTTGAACTTGCTTCGAATGAATAGCCCTTATGTTATATGTATATTTATTTAAATAGATATTTTCTCGTAAATATATTTATTTCACATTTAGTGAGTTAGTTTCTAATAATTTCTTTATCCTCGTGCTAGTGGTATAAAGTTAGTGATACTGAGCTTTATAACCAAAGAAAACACGACTATTGTCGCAAGTGTAAACGAAAAGAGAGTGCGGGTCGTTCATGTAACAGAGTGCATACACTTATAAGATTACCTGCTTGATAAAGTTATCGGTTTAGATGAATACCACTAATATATTTCGACTAGCAGTATGTAAATGACTTTTATTACGAATTGAAACGATTTTAATGAATATTCATGGTTACCATTACTCGTAGTATGACAGTTAGATCTAAATGCATATTTGACAAGAAAGATAGAATACAAGATTGCGCCGTCCTGGCGGCGATGACATATCTGTACTAAAAGTAATCAAAGTCGAATTGGATGTTGAAAAAAAATGTGAGAACAGCAAATTTTCTTAATAATAAAATTTTCTATAAGGAGCGTGTTTTAATTGTGCTAATTTTGTATTGAGACAGAGGTAAGACTGAGTAGACGTATTAATATCGTGCCGCCGGTTTCGTAATTTTTTTCGATTGATAATAATTACTAAGAATTCGTTTGCCAGCCGTAACCTTTTATACAAACGTCGCTGATTTCTTAAGCCTTAATAAACATTGAGTTCGTGTGCTGTAATTTAATTTAACTTTAAAGAAATAAAACAATTGTGCATAATGTCTGTAGCGGAGAAAAAGATAACAACAAGTACAAAGTAGTCCCCGCCGATGGGTAATACCCACGATCCAGAAAATAAAGGTCGCGCCATTCGCGGACCGCTAACCCTCTCATCGTCGATTTGACAGCATCCACCCAATCGCTGACGTCATAAAATACTTTTGTTTACATTCACTGTTGCCAACTTAATGCTTTTCGCACCAAATTTAGTGGGTATTCAAAACCCGAACATTTTTGAGTTTGGTGCTTGGTGCGTTTTTGGTGCTTTTGTTTTTAGTTTGAAGACACCAAATTATAAAATCTTAAAAAAATGGAAGCAAAATTTATAGCAATCATAAGCGTGGTAAGCAACTTCACAAAAATTTTAACAAAATCATGGCACAATCATAAGCGACAACAAAATATGTGGCAGCACCTTCAATCAAGCCAGAAGAAATCGACCGTCGTGCAAGAAACATTGGCTGCATTTCTTTATTCATTCTGAACGTTTGGAATAAACCTTTTTGTTTATTTATGCTTTAGAACGTTCCTGATGATATGTTGACGTATATTTCAAACGCATTCTGTTTATTCCGGCTGTGAAATGGGATTATCCGGAAAGTATAAAGAAACGCAGCCATAGATTTTTATTAATTTGATTCGGCATCCTTACGATATAATTATGTATGCATATAAAGTCCATAAAATACACCAATAAATATTTGGTGCTTTTTCAAATTGAAAACTTGGCAATACTGCCTTTTGTTCGATGCTTCCTCTTTTTCTTGTCGAGTTCGTCTTGCTCTCTCATTCTGGTATTTATTGACGTCTCGGCCAGTTACTCTCAGCTCGATTGGCGCAATCTTGTATTCTATCCTCCCCATGGTAAGGGCCGTGGTGCTGGGAGTCCGTTAGCAGCAAACTGGCTGCTGCCAGTTGGAGTCAAAAATGGATAAGCAGAAAGAGAGTTTGGTTGAACAGCTGAGCGGGAGCATAAAAAGCAGCGAAGAGAGACTAATGCGGAAATTCAAAGAGAATTCAGCGGAGCTGCTTTCCATAAAGAAAACCATGAAATTCTTGGATGTGAGGCTGACTGCTGTTGAGTCGTCGTGTGAAGTGATTAATGCTCTCAAAGCAGAGATGCTTGCATTGAAAAAAGAGACAGCTCGGTATGAAAACGAAACTGTAGCCACTGATCTGATCATCAACGGCATACCAAATGCTGTTAACGAAAATTGTATCGAGATCTTCTCTGAAATTTGCAAAGCAGCGCACACAGAGATGCCTGCAGTGAGGGAGATTTTCCGGGTACCTGTAAATAAACAAACAAGCAGCAACAAAAGTGCTCCAATAATTGTCAAACTTCTTTCCTCTCATGCGCGCAGTCAACTGTTTAAATCAGTAGCTGGTTATTGCAAAGCAAAGAAAAGAGCTCTCACACTAAATGACATTAATATGGATGGCAATCCAAACATTTACATTCACGTAAGCCTCTCCAACTCAGGCACGAAAAACATCTGTCAGCTGCTTTCTTAATACGAGGCGAGGTTCTGGTTAGAAAAAGAGACGGTGATATGGCGATAAGAGTATTTGACAAAAAGAGTATTGACGAAATTGTTGGCACAACCTGAAATACATAATCAAGTAAATGCACTCTTCGTATTACTTATACTGTATATGCTATTGTTTAGATGTAATGTTAGGTTTAAGTTTGTCAAATTTTTTCTTCTTTCTTTCTCTCCTTCTTCTTCTTACTCTCGCCTTAACTATTTTCAGTAGTCTTGCCATGATTGCTTGTAGCTTGATCTGTTCTTACATTGTAGACATGAAAATAGTTGCGTTTTTTACTCATTTCCAGTAAAATCCAGTAAAAGTTTTTACGAATTTTCATGTTTTGGCGTTTTCGTTTGCAAAGTAGGGGAAATTGAGAGAGCGAAAAATGACAGCTGAAGTTGCAAGTTTTTACTGGATAAATTTTTACTTGTAAGAATTTGCCAGTACGAAAAACAGCTGATCGCATGTTGCTGGATGAAATTTAAACTAACAAGGAAACTGTTTGTGGCTTTTTATTGCGGAAATTCACAAAATAAACATATTTAAATATAAAATATATTGTTTTATTAGGAATATGCTGCGAATAAACAACCAATTAATCAGCTGTTCATGAAACTTGCAAATTATTACTGGAAAAGCGTTCACGTACTTTTTTGTAAATTTTTTATATGAGAGCGAATTCTTAGAAATTAAGTTACTGGAGAGTTGCTGGCAAGTTACTGGATAATTTGTAAAAAAACACAAAAAATGTTTCCTTTTCAGTTCAGTGCAGAAAAGTCTAGTTTAACATGACTGTTATGCAAATGTCCGGCGCTGATGGAAATCATAAGCTAATGTTAAATATTCTGTGTAAGCAATCTGCTGGTCTGAACATAGTTCATTTTAACGCACGCAGCCTGTGTTCTGATAAAATGGACTTTGTTAGACACAGTTTTGAACAGTCTCTAATAGACATCATCTGCGTGTCCGAAACTTGGTTCTGTGGTAATGCATTAGATTTTCACTGCTATATTAACAACTACAATGTGCTTCGAAATGATCGGATAAACAAAAGGGGAGGTGGTGTGGCAATCTACTGCAAAACTTCTCTTAGCATCAAACTTCTTGCTAAGTCAGTTGACTCTGACATAGAATACTTAATTTCAGAGGTTACTGATGGTATATCCAAAGTTTTGATTTCCTGTGTGTACAATCCACATAAATGTTACCCGCTAGACTGTTTCTTTTCTGAGTTGTCTTTGTTTCTTATTGATTATGAGTGTTATGTGATTTGTGGAGATTTCAATGTTAATTTGCTCGTCAATGATTGTAGTAGCGTTAAACTACGTGATCATATAACAGCAGCTGAACTGGCTATTGTCAATGACGCAATGCCTACTAGATATGCCAGTAACTCTAATCCCAGTCTTTTAGATTATTTTATTACGTCCAACTTGTCTTATGTACTAAAATTTGACCAACTGTGTTTTATATCGGGCCATGATTTAATTTTTTGTATTGTTGATGTTGAATTTAATTGTCCAGAAGCTAGTACTGCTTTCTTGTGCCGTGATTTTAGTTCCTTGGACACTAATGCTTTGTTTTCTGAAAGTAAACATATATGTTGGAATGATTGCTGGTATTACGAGACGGTTGACAAGAAACTAGAATATCTCAACAATAATTTATCTGCTCTATTTGATCGATATGTCCCTATACGCACTGTTAATACTACAAATAAATCTTGCCCTTGGTACAGCGGAAAAGTAAGTTTCGCTATAAAGAAACGCAATAAAATGCATGCCAAGTGGAGAAGGTCGAATACTGAAGCTTTGTGGAACTCGTACAAATCTGCTCGTAATGAAGCAACAAATATTATTAGGCAGGCAAAAAGACGTTACTACAGNTGCTCGTAATGTAGCAACAAATATTATTAGGCAGGCAAAAAGGCGTTACTACAATCGTAAACTAAATCCTTCTCTTCCACCCAGTGAGCTATGGCGAAATTTGAAAAGTCTACGAATCCATGGAAAAACGAATGAAAAATGTCAAGTAGACCCCGCTACTTTAAATGACTATTTTATTAGTTCAAGCAATCTCTGCAACTCTTTTAAAATTCAGGGTATTGCTGCCAGTGCTTCTGTCATTAAGGACGCTTTTGAATTCCGAGGAGTTAATGAGGACGACGTTATAAAGTCTCTAATGGCTATCAAGTCGAATGCAGTGGGTAATGATGGAATATCGCTGAAGTTTGTCAAAATATTGCTTCCTTTTATTTCAAATCATCTTACTCACATAATAAACCATTGTATTACAAGTGGCTGTTTTCCAGCTGTTTGGAATAAAACAATTATCTTGCCTGTACCAAAGAAAGCCCTTGCTTCTGATCCCTCGGACTATAGGCCAATTAGTATTGTACCAGTATTTTCGAAAGTATGTGAGTCCTTAATGGCCGAGCAGATCTCAAATCATATTAAAGAAAATAACTTGCTATCGCCACTGCAGTCTGGTTTTAGGGCTAAGCATAGCTGCGCCACAGCTATGACCAAAATTTTAGATGATATTAGGATACCATACGATAATGGAGAACTTACCCTTCTCTGCCTCTTAGACTTTTCTAAGGCATTTCATACGGTCAACCACACTTTGCTCCTTTGAAAACTCAGGAATTACTTCGCCTTTTCCGACAGTTCTATAAAACTTTTAGCTAGCTACCTTGAGGGAAGAGTTCAACAAGTTAAAGCAGATAGTGTTACATCCCGGGTCAAAGCTTCAACAGCGGGTGTTCCTCAAGGTTCAGTTCTAGGTCCTCTCTTATTTAGTATGTTTGCCAATGACGTGTTTTTAGTGTGTAAATATGTCAACGTCCATGCGTATGCTGATGATATTCAGTTATATCTGTCGCATTGGCCTTGTCGAAGATTTATGTTATAAAGTTAATAGTGATCTGTCTGAAATTCTGTGTTGGGCAAATAAAAATTCTCTGTGCTTAAATGCTGCAAAATCTTACGTTATGCTTATGTGTAAAAATGAAGCTGGTAGTAAAAGCATCACATCGTTATGGATCGGTCCAACTGCCCTCAAAACTTCTGAAAAGACCAAAAACTTAGGTTTTATTATAAATAATAAGCTAACCTGCTCTGACCATGTAAACAAGGTTGTTAGCAATGTATTTGTTATATTACGAAGATTGAGTATCTCTGCGTCGTATACACCGCAGGAAACGCGGCGGAAACTTGCCCTGCAGTTAATTGTACCCCACTTCACATACTTTGAGCTAGTTTACACCAAACTTGATTCAATTTCAGCCAGAAAGATTAATGTAGCTTTTAACAACGTTACGAGGTATGTGTACGGCATTGGTCGTTTTGCTCATATATCGCCATGGAGAGATAAAATTCTAGGATGCAACATTTTGAACTTTTTGGCTGCAAGGAACTGTATGTTCATATTTAAATTGTTAGAGTGGAAGCTTCCTCAATATTTATACGACAAGCTTGAACCAACCAAATCACTTAGGCATAACAGCCTGGTTGTCCCTAAATTCAATTCTCTAACCTCCAACCGACTATTTTTCGTTGGCGCTGCAAGATTGTGGAACTCGATTCCTAACTGTGTAAAAACTGGACTGAATAGGACTAACTTCAAACGGGAAATACTTCAATATTTCAGTAGTATTAATTTGTCTTCTGCATTTTGACTATAAGTAATCTGGTGGGAACCTATCTTCGAATCCTTCTTATTTACTTAACCTTCTTACTTATATCTACAATATACTTCTTCCTAACTAAACTATCTTTTGCTTTGCTAGTATTTATTTAACACTTTAAGCACGAATATTGATAATTTTCTATAGTAATTATTATTATATATTTATTATTATTTTTTTTATTATTTTATTGTAATTTGTTATACAAAGATTTTAAATATTAGTTGATGTGCATATAAAATACAAATATTTGTAACAAATAAATTGAATTAAATTGAAATTGAAATTGAATTTCTAATAGCCTTATTCATAAGCAATAAAGTAGCTTAAACAAGTAAGAAAGTCTAAGTTCGGGCGGAGCCGGACATTAAATACCC
>NW_016168241.1:11546-19680 GCF_001687245.7 Rhagoletis zephyria | reverse complement strand
GTGCAAAAAGTATTTAGTAGTAACAAAAATATGACCAAAAAAGTACGATGTTTTTTTAGCAAAGCGTTTCTTGAGCGGATTTACTGCGCGTGAATATCTTGTTTCATTAAAATATTTTAGATGAGGCATCATGTATCAAATATGTACATACGTATGTAATTGATAGAACTGACGCGGATTTAGCCTGTGAGCGTCGAAATAAAGTATACATTACCCTTTAAACATTTATTTTATAGCAATAATCAAAAAGTGGTTTCAATCAAAATTTTAGTATTTTTCAAAGCTATAGCATTTTCAGTTTAAATGAAACCATTTTAAAATTAAGTTAAACCTTTTTCAAATTAAATGAAACATTCTTAAAATGAAGTTTCATTTAATTTGAACCAAGTTTCATTGAATCTGAAAAAGGTTTCATTTAATTTGAACAAAGTTTCATTGAATCTGAAAAAGGTTTCATTTAATTTGAAAATGGTTTCGCTTGTCCTGAAAAAGGTTTCATTTAATTTGAAAAATTTTCGCTTTGTTTGAAAATGGTTTCATTTAATTTGAAAAAAGTTTCATTTAAACTAAAAATTCTATACATAGAAAACTTTAATAGCTAAGGATCAATGTTTTTAATTTATTTCACATCAAAATCCATGCAACAAAAAAAATAATCCACATTCATCGCGTCAAGAGGAAAATATACAGTTAAAATTAAATGAAAATAAAATTAGTTCAATGTTTTGTTTGTTCACGTTTTGCCTTAAGAACTGCTTCTAGACGCCTGGGCATTGACTTTACTAATTTTGTGGTCAAATTTTATGCCATTCATGCAGTAAGGTAGATTTTAGAGAGTCTACGCTAGTGATGCTCCTGGTGATTGTGGGAGGGTGGTTCCGTTGTCTAAGTGTATGCTAGAGTAGCCATTCCAATTTTAGCTTGTATGTTTAGGATCGTTGTTTTGCTGGTAGATCCAAATCCAACCTCAGTTTTTCTACACCGGTGGATGTATTATTATTTTCTTTTAACATTAAGGTAGTTTGTTTTATTCGTAGGGCTGTCAATGAACACCATTTTACTGACTCCACTTGCCGCCCTTCATCCCTTCACCCCACACCATCACCGAACCCCCACCTGAGTACTATATCGATACTTTCGGTTCGATATCGTGTCCTTAAGCATAAGCAAACTCTCACTCTCTAATGCTCAAAACTAGGGTTGTTCCACTTTACTAGAAAGTTGACTTTCGCCTTTTCTATCGACTCTGCACAGTCGACTTTAAAATTCGACCGATCGACGAAGAAAAGTCGACTTTTTAATACTAAGAATGTATGAAGTATACTCTGCGTTTAACTCATATACAGATTAGATATAAATATAAGAGTCAGAATACGTCAAAAATATTATGATGTACTAGTGGTTTTTAGAATAGTATGTAATTTAGTGAAATTCAATGCTAGGTAAAAAAAAAAAAAACAGACACTACAGGATTTTTAAAAATTTTACAGCATGAAAATGTTGGTTGTGAGGGTTTTTAAATAATTTAAAAAGTTTTAAATTTTCCCCAAAAAAATTCTAAAACTTTCTTGAATCGATATTTGGAAATTACGGACAACCTTTTGAAAGTGTTGCCTTTCCGGTGGCACAGAGGTGGCGAATATTAGTAGAGATTTAAGTGCCACTTTATAAGCATGGGATATTCTCCCTTTAAAGTAGCCAAGTCAGCTAGTGGATTGGGATTATCCACACAACTAATGTCGCATGTCAACTGGAATTCTACCACCAACATTTTGATCGTTGTTTAAAATCTTGTGCCTTACGGATTGGTCAAATTCGAACCAAAGACTGTATGTAGAAGCTAACATAAACTCGATGAGAAAAACTTTCTTGCGTGAAATTATTAAAATAAATACCTATCCCAACAAACTCGAGAAATTTGTTTCCGTATAATAATTTTGTGCGCTGTTCTTAAATGATTGGCTAATGTTGTTGTACTGTCATTAAAATTAATTTCCCTACCACTTCAGTCGACTTTCATAAACTGAAAGTCGATCTCTAAAATTCGACTTTCAGGAGTAAAAAGTCTGTTTTGGTCGAAATTCGAAGACGACTTTGTCATCCCTACTCAAAACAAGTTAAACGAAACAGCGCCGTCCACAGCTGTTAGTGTAGTAAGTACCCAAATGCTCTACCTCCTTCGCCCTCGAAATCTGTAGCGCTTACAGAAACGTTTCAGATGGAGCGGCCACCAACCAATTTGCTAATAAAAGAAGTGGTCTATTTTTCGTCTATTCCGAATCCTGTAAGGGAACCAGACCAAACCGACAGAAATGCTTATTGCCATATTACGGAATTGAAACACTTGCTAAATAGAAAATATATTCTTAATTACAGAAAAAAAACGACGGCATTTCGTTTAGTGACCATTGTGGAAGTGGTGTGGCAAACCGTGTATATAAGTATAATGTATAAATTTTTCGAGTCTAAGTTCTTCAGTAGTCATAGTAACAGATTGAAATCAGCAAATGGTTAGGTTTTTTCGTGAAAATTGATAGTTTGCCACTTGTAAAAGGTTGTCAACCACCGACATTTTAGCCTCAATACAGAAGAGGCTCAGATGCTTCGAAAGACAGCGGCGGTAAAGGGCCATTTCCCCCACGAATTATTACTCTGCGGTGGACGCAAAAAAAATCTATGCATCGGAAACATCGATGTTTACTATTCGATGCTTTGGACCTTCCGATATACATCGATATATCGATGTATTTTTTTCGATGCATCGACTTGTAGTATGTAGAATGTACACTTTTACATACATATCGTCCCCTTATGCCAGAAGCATGAATGTGCAAATTTACCAGTTTTGATTTATTGGGTTGACTTGATTTATCTTTGTATATTCTATACCTGTATACCCGGAAACCCCAATATTTTACAATGTCAATTACATGAACGTTGAGTAAGACAAACAAAACAAAAAACTTTCCAACTTTATTTCACAATATTTTCATTTTTACACATACAATACTGAAATTATTTTGTATGCTTTTGAACTCTTTACTCTAGTAACTGTTCGGAAACCCCAATATTTTACAATGTCAATTACATGAACGTTGAGTAAGACAAACAAAACAAAAAACTTTCCAACTTTATTTCACAATATTTTCATTTTTACACATACAATACTGAAATTATTTTGTATGCTTTTGAACTCTTTACTCTAGTAACTGTTCGGAAACCCCAATATTTTACAATGTCAATTACATGAACGTTGAGTAAGACAAACAAAACAAAAAACTTTCCAACTTTATTTCACAATATTTTCATTTTTACACATACAATACTGAAATTATTTTGTATGCTTTTGAACTCTTTACTCTAGTAACTGTTCTAAATATGGAATTTTCACTATTTACTTACTATTAGAATATACTATATGAGTTATTTGCACTTATAAATGGCTACTTTTTTAGTAGAAACGTTAAGTGCTAAACGACCATCTACGACATGGCGTATGACGTTGGAACAGTGAAACCCTTTGGGAATTTGGGCAGATTTAAACAGCAATTTCAAAAAACGGTTTAAAGTGTGCCAGTCAGTTTGATGTGCGCTTATTTAAAAACAATATTTGAGTTTGTTATTTTCGTTTTTTTTTTTTGCAATTCTGGCATTAATTCTTGGTTTTGGTGCATACCTCTGTCCAATAGTGCTGCCAAAACATCGATGTTTGAAACTAATGCTTTTTCGAAGTCTTTGCCAATAATACATCGATAGTATCGATACTAACGTGTTTTCTTGGGAACTATAACTTTTTCTTCAGAGTTGAAATCCTGATGAATTAACAAACATGATTTTGTAACAAATTGCCTTTATTATTTTAAAATTATCTATTCATTAATTTAATGTTTAATTTGACTTATATTTAAGGTCACATTGAATATTTCAAGTTATTAATTAATTAAATAAAAAATACAAAACAATATAAAAATATAAGAACATTCATAAAGCAACAACATTATGAGTTTATTACGCTTTAATTTTGCCTGCCCCAAATCAGCAATAGGTAAGCTTTCTAATGATGACATATCTTCTAAAAACATCGATAGTAAAAAAAAAACATCGATGTTTCCAAAAAAATATTAAAACATCGATACTATCGATAGTGCTCCGATGTTTTTACAGCTCTACTGTCCAATTTCGGCTTAGGTATTTATTTTTCGGGACAGAAAACAGCAGTACTGAAAAGGCATGAAATCATCGATACATTTCACTGAGAGTTAATACTTAAACATTTATCGAATTTCCGATTATTTCATTTCCTTGTTGTATATTTTTAATTGAAAGCTGTTGATAATTTCATTGGATACATCGAAAATATCGATGTTTCTATACGGTACATCGATAAGCATCGATGCAATATTTCGATGTATCAGATCGAAAAAACATCGATATATTCTTTTGACTTGCATCCCTATCCCATGGGAATGAAGTTAATCATTAAACATGCTTATACAGGTTTCATTGGACCTCTTGAGAACAGCGCGTAATCGCAACGTCCAGAAATAAAAAACATGAGCATCAGTGAAAGTTATTACTTTTTAAACAAACTGTAATAAATTTGCTTTCGGAATGATGAACAAAAAAAAATGCTGTGTTATATAAAGCTGAAATGTACTCTACCTAAGAGATATATGACCGAGAAATAATATAATATCGATTGAATTTTCTACCGCGTACGCAATTAGATCCTTACCCAAAAAAAAAAAATATTTAAAAGAATCATTATTTTCAACTAAAACCCGATGGACGAGAGCATTGACCGAACAATAAGTATATGTCGTTATTGCAGGATCAGAAAACCATTGAATTCTTAGGTTAAAGTTTATAATATCGATGCGTTCAGCTGCAGGATAAGCTCTGGCGCACAACCGTTATCCCAATTATTTAGGTTGATTACGGATGTAGGAGAGTAGCAGTGTTGAATGGGCAATAACATAAATTTTAGAAATATTAAATTTTATTTTTTTTTTGTCAAATGACTAAGATAAAGAAAGACAATGAAGGAGCAGCGTTTCCTCATTTGACATTAAAAATTCCAGGACTATCGAATTTTAATAATAAATAATAAAAGATTTCCTTAAATATGATTCAGGAGATCCTAGATTTGAGGTATCGAATTAATTGCTCAAAAAATTAACAAATGAATTTACGAAAAATAATGAAACAGAATTTCATTCAAACAAAATGTGATTTACATAAATGCGCTATTTTATAAAGTCCATTTTTGTTTAGTTAAACATAATTTAAACGGTTTATGTTATTTTATTTCAAATGAATCGTTTTTTTATTTATGTTTTATAAAATTAAAACTTCTTAATTTTTTTAAAACCTTTTTGATTTTGAGGTTACAGGATTTTGGTGGAAAATACAGTTTTTTCGGAAATAGTTTTTTGAAAAATAAAAAATCCGGCCACACTGCTCATAGCCCACCAAAATGGCAACCCAAAAGATATTACAGACATACGTCAGCGCATTTCTGGTTAAAGCCATAACCGTTGATGAAAAATGTGGATCCGTCGATGAGCATCTCAAGACAAAAAACCGTCTACACTGGGTCTTGAACGCTCCAAAGGCAAATGATTTTTCATCTCCGAAAATACGGCATAGACACCTTTTATTGGTGGGCAATTAAAGTAAACTTCATCGACTCTTTCGACAAAGATAAACGGATATCTGGAAAATATTATGCAGCACTATTGGGTCGAATAAATAATAAAGAAATAAAGAAAGAAATTAAAACCAAACGAGCCTCTTTTGGCAAACAATATAGTGCGCCTTCACCAAGACAATGTACCGGTTTACACTTGAGAGAAAAGCAGAGCCGAAACTAAATCAATTTCCCCACGAATTAATTTCTCCTACTCTGTGTTCCCCCATGTTAGGTTTTTTGGGCTTATTATATTAACATGCCCAATTTCAGATGACCTATTTAAGTAGTTTGTTGTTTAACTTCAACAATTCATTTTCAGATCATACATTTAATCTTCACTTACATGGTCAATATTGGCTATTTAAATATGAGACATGCTATCCTGGGCATGAATCACGTATGACGACAATCGTCTGAACGATATCGTGTCGAGATAGTGTTGCTTCATGAAAACCAAAAATTGTTTGATCGTTTGTGCCATATCGTCAACTCGATTCTAGTTTTGCTTCACGTAACAGTAATAGTAACACGTAACAGCTACACAAATGCATAAATCAGTGTTTTTACGAGGTCGTTTTGTCAGTATCGTTCGAACGACTATCGTTTCAAAGTTACGTGATTCATGCCCAGGGCATGTTTTTGTACCAAACAGCCAAGATTGATAGATAGGCTATTTTATTGTCGCACAGAAACAGGATTTCTTTTCTAGAATACGGGATTAAAATAGCACCTTTTAAGACCCATACAACTTTCGTATCAAACATTTTGTATTTTTTCGGCCCGCCCTAATGTGCATACGATAAAGGAAACGCTTATTTCGCAGGTTTCAAGGAGTGGTATTATTTGTAGGACGCTAGGGAAACTTAAGGTAAAGCAGACTACGTTGGAGAATAAAATACAATCCTGCCTGCCTTCGAATGAATATAAAGTTTGGAATAGGAATTCTATGGCTTTAATTAATCATTTAATAGAACTATTCGATTACTTCGTTTTATACACGATCTAATTGTACTTATAGTACGGATTAATAGATTAGTAATCAGTAAAACTTAAATATTTTTACATACATATTTGCCCTGTATATGATTTTCCCACAGAACTTAATTTGTGATTACTGAATTTTTACCATATTTTGTAAACACTTTACAGATATACAATAATAAGAACTAGATGAAAAACTTACAAGAAACCGCTTTCAATCCAATTTAACTTTCTGTATGAGAACATCATTGATAATAAAAAAAATGTTTAGCGATGCGACGGATATTCCGGTAACAAGCTGAAGAAAATGTCTTACCTGCAATGAAAAAATTGAGAAAAATATATTAGATAAATATGTATTTATGCGGTTATTTATGTATACAAAAAAATAAACAGCAACAAATTATATATATAAAGTACTAACTTAGATTATTATTAGATTTTTTTTTTTTATAATTTAAGATCTGCGAATTGAGCTATTTATTTTATTATCACTTTTCACATGTACTAGTATTTACAAACTATAAAAGTAAAATAAAACATTTCCCCCTTATGCGGTGCACTCGCACGTTAGTAGGCCAAATGCAATAAATGTTGTAGAGTAGGTGAGTGATCGGCGGGCAAACTGAATGAGCGGACACAGAGCCAAGCAAGCAGCACAAATGTCAAAATCAATACTGATAACATGGCATGACGAACAACGGCGTTGAATGAGCGGCGAACAGATGCTTTGCACGCAACGGAAGGGAGGCAAGTACGTAGTAAGTATGTACATACAGTGGTCGAACAAATTATAGCCGCACCACATTTTGACACCGCACCATATTTTTATTTATTTTCTTTTATTTTTTTTTATGTATGCTACCGCATAACTTTCGGACCATGTTAACCGATTTAGCTAAGTCTCATCGGAAAGGTGGTATCTCAACGGTGGTCCCATACTAATTTTGTTTAGATCCGATAATTGGATCGTGAAGAAATCAACGATAATATTAAATTTTTATATGAGAATTGAAGTCGTTTTTTTTAATTAAAAATTACTTGTTTATAAAAATATAGTTCATTCTTTAGCAAAACCCGTGTAAATCCAAGTTTCAAATTTTTTGCAAAAAATTGAAATAAAAAATCAACAAACTTTGGTAAAAATTTCAAGCTTTTTTAATTAGATTTCCTAGAAAGATTTAAGTACTTATGCAGTTTTTTAGCCCATTGAATTCTATTGCAATAAAGTAGAAGTTTTAGATTTTTTTGTCGGAAATGTAACGGTTTTCTTCCATATAAAAATAAATTATGTTTTTTCGTTTATGGAAGCAAATGGGACAAAAAATCTAAAAAATTAACGGTAATTGTTAGCCATTTGCACTTTATTCTACCATAATTCAATGGACAACAAAAGGGCATACTCAGAATCTTTCCAGGAAATCTAATTAAAAAAGCTCGAAATTTTTACAAAAGTTTGAC
>NW_016168241.1:0-3202 GCF_001687245.7 Rhagoletis zephyria | reverse complement strand
TATTGTTAGAATAACTAATATTAAAAGTAAAAGCCTGATTATGGCAACTTAACTTAACTTAACGGAACTTAGAACTTAGAAAATCAAGATGTACGTTAAGTTTCGGCAGTTCTATAAGCAAAAGTCATTTAAGAGAACTTTTAAGTGAGAGCATGTAAGTTACGTTACGTTAAGTTGCCAAAATCAGGCCATAAGACTGCTGGCCTGAAATCAACCGCAAAACGGCAGCGAGTACATGCCAAAGTGCTGACAAAGGAGTTGCGAAGAAAATTGCGGCTTGCAAAGAAGCATAAGAGATACATACACTAATGGCAGATATAATAGACCGCCTTATTATGGTTATATTTCTTTGGTTTATTTAATGTTCAGTATTTGTTTATAAGTTATACAATAAATCCACATTTCAAACTTTGTACAAATTAAAAATTATTGATCTTCAACAAATTTTCACCAAAATTTCAAACCTTTTATTGAGAAATTTACCAAAAAAAAAAAATCCCATTGATTTTAGTGATTTTTTTTATGGATTTTTGCACTTTTTCTCCATATAAGCATGAATTTCTTATGAAATAAAATGCGGGAGACCGTTAGCAACAAAATTTCAAAAAATCAACGCCAGTTTTCGTAAATTGCAGTTGTTATAAAAAAAAAAACTCGAAAGCAGTCTTCAAACAAAAATAAATAAATAAATCCCAAAAACCAATTTGAAAAATCGGTTGAAATTTGCACTTCACGAGACTAAACTTGAATGGGCTACAAAACTGCATACTCAGAGATTTTGAATAAAAAGTTTAAATTTTTGATGAAAATTTTTTGAATTTTTGTGAATTTTATATGTATAAAGTATGAAGCTTTGATTTACATGGTTTATATTACAGAACGAACTATATTTTCATAAATAATTAATGCCAAGAAATTTTTCATGAAAATAATTGGGAATATTATATTAGAACAAGGTGTACATTTTCATTTGTCTCCTAGTGTAAATATAACACTAAATCAAAAACCAAAACCAAAGCTTCAACTGAAACTGAAAACTTTAAGTGCAATGCAAAAGAAGAAATGTGAAAATTGTGCTGAAGGCACACAAAGTGCGTCATTAATCTTGGCGAGACACAGCGTTACGTACAAGTGTACATGTTCGTACATACAAAGTTACAATTTCAGTGAGCACTTACATATAAAATTTGATATGGTTTAAAAAGAAACTGATGGAAATTTATGAGTTTGATTATGGCAATAAAGGCGAATACGACTTAAAGTGGTGCAAAAAAGGTACATATAAGAAATGGGGTTAAGAGAGAGTGAAAAGTGTGAAGGTTTCCGAGAAAAATAATAGCTCAATAAATTTTCTTCACATGAAAAGCGCTTTTAATGAAAATTATAGATATTTGTTGTTGCCACAGAACGATCAATCATATAATCTTAAAACTCAACGAGATCCGAACAAAAATTCTAGTCCCACAGCGAGAAAAATAGGGTTGTAGCTACCCGAGTTACAATCCAAACGTTAGCGGTTTGGTAAGCCCAGTTGTTGTTACTTGTTGAAGGCTTATTTTGCACGAGCTGACAATGAAGTCTAAAATCGTCTGAAAATTGGAATATCCCGTATTGCTGCGTTCATCAATGAGCCTTTTGTTTTGTAACTGCCTAATTTATTAAATAAAATCCCGCGAAGGTCTACAATCTGATGGATGAGGTGGAGAAGGAATTGGCTGCACTTGATGTTTCGAATCGTTGTCAGTTTGAAAGAAAACAATACTTGCAAGGCTTTTTAGAAATCGGCCAAAATAGGCGCTGAAATGAACTCTGATATAAGGGATAAAATCTCTTACAACTAGCTATCAAACCGAAAGGTTTATGAGACTCAGCTAAGTCATTGGGTATTCTTGTGAGATATTTAAAAATATCGGAGAGAATACACGATTCAACCTAAAATATCGCTAGGAAATACTCGATTATACTTATGCTCAAAAGTATACTCAGGCTAAAAATTTTAGTTAGAAAACAGTCAC
Organism: Rhagoletis zephyria; assembly: GCF_001687245.7. Classification (NCBI taxonomy): domain Eukaryota; kingdom Metazoa; phylum Arthropoda; class Insecta; order Diptera; family Tephritidae; genus Rhagoletis; species Rhagoletis zephyria. The sequence goes on along the minus strand of NW_016168241.1, from coordinate 1,187 downwards.
TCATAAAGAATTCAGGTTCACATGGGAAATAAAAAAAATATCTCATTTCCCTTTTTGGTTTAACCAGAACCGATCAATTAACTTATATTTCATCTCAGCAATAAATAGATTTAAGAGTTTTTAGCCTGAACTGACTTTTTTCGCTCTGAAGAAGTGGTGGAAACTTAACTGTCTCTCTTTTGCCAATTAAAATGTAAACTTTTAATGGTTTACACGTACAAGAAAAATGTCAATGATTCATTTTAAAACGAAAAAATGTATGTGTTATTCATTATTGATTTCAAAACACGTACTTATTCTGGTTTGGTATTTATTCCATTGATAAGTAATGAAACTCTTATCAATTTCTTTTCCGAAAATCATAGCAGCAGAGTACAAAATGTAGATGTACAATTTTGTGTTATTTGTTATTTGATAAGACAACTGCACGTAGATGCTATCAATCAAGCATTCACTATCAATTAGCAGACATAATGATAACCATCGACTTTCGATAACACAGACACACTTGTGTTGATTGTCACCACCATTTAAGCTGTTGGTATTTATTTTATACATATTTTCGTGGGTTGAGCTCATTAGTTTTGCTATCATTAATAATTTTAAGCATTAAGTAGTGTTGTTACAGGCAATCGCTTCTACGGACAGCTACGACTTCTGAAGTCGGCTTTTAATAAATTTAATGAAGTGTGTGGTTTAAAAATCACCGTCTCTCCCCTCTTAGTATACGTGAAACACATTTAGATAATGAAAACCTGGAGAGTGCGACACTTTAATATGTATATTTTTCAAATCTGTACAATTCATATAAATATTATAGGATTTCGTGGTTTGCAGGGCTGTTTCGAGTTTAGGTGTTTACTTTTATGGAAGCCTTATGGAAAATTAGAGCCTGCGGAATATTTAAAACAAAAATTAAAACCGAAATAAATTTCCAAAACAAAAAGTTGAATTCAAAAGTTTACCAATTTTAAAAATAATGGCGAATTGTGTGAAAAAAAAATAAAAATAAATACATTAATAAATAAATAAATTTCAAGAAATTCTACCTAGAAAGCTTAGTTTGCAAAACAAAAATAAGCAAAACAAGCACGCAATTACCCAAAAATTGTAGAACAAAAATGGCTGTAACGATTGTAATTTCACAAGTTGTTCAGCCGTCATTGTTGATTTTCGTGTATATGTAC
>NW_016168240.1:0-19682 GCF_001687245.7 Rhagoletis zephyria | reverse complement strand
AGGTGATATCTCTAAGTGGGCCGACCAGAATGCACTGGAGGTTGAAAGCTACCGATTAGGTTCCCGACCAGAGTAGAATTGAATGCAGGACTGCCAATAGCATACCGAGGTATATCCATCTACACTGATGGTTCAGAGATGGAACAAGGAACCGGAACTCTAAGAACCTGCAGATCAACCGAATGTTGGCAGTGTCCTCCATGCAGAGATCTACGCTACAGTAAGGGCGGCTAGTCTTTTACTTAGTAGTAGGGTTCTTTGTCGACAGCCAAGCGGCACTGAAGGCATTGGCCTCTAAAAAAGTGTAATAAGAAACTGTATGGAAATGTCGCACCACGCTGGCTGGTATATAAACGTCACTCTATGCTGGGTACCCGTACATAGCAATATTGAAGGGAATGAGTCGGCTTATGGGAGACCAAATTCGGCTCAGACATGTCAATAGAAGAAGCGGTTAGCTCCGCACTACCACCATTTAGTGATCACGTTATGAAAATTGATAAATGCTTGATAATGACTTGTGGATCAAACGGGAAGACTCTGAGATCAACCTTCATCTTCATCTTTGCCTGTATCTTTTCGTATAATGCTTAGCATGTTTTTCAAATTCAGTAAGACATTAAAGTATACTTTTAGGAGGCATTTTCGCCCCCAACAATAAACCGCTCTATTCGTCGTGAAGACAAGATTGAGTCCGCTTTACACTCTCCTGATACTTAGTGAGCCAAATTTCGGGCACTAAATAAACCTTCTCAGTCTAGCGAATGGCGAAAAAATGTAGAAAATGCGCTATACTCTCACCCTTTCTATCCATGCCAGCCGATAAAGAACCTCAATACCGTACAGTTCGGCTTTTTCAAGAAGCACTTATTTGCTTTCCATTTCCTAAGGTTCCCTTTTGCATTTGAAACCTCACGATTCCTAATAAACCCGAGCCAATATTGGATTTTGGTATAAAATTCGCCCAATTCATCTTCCGCTGCGTAACACTAAGGTCCACAGTGCCGCCCTTATACCCGCAAGAATTTAACTTGTACGAGTACGCATTTTCATTTGAACCGATGCTAATCCATATATTTACATACTCGACCTTACCCAATCTATTTTCCAGGTTCTTAAGTTTTGTAAAGCTGCATAATCTTTATCTGTCCACCCATTCTTTCCCATATCCTCACAAAAACCTATTAGTCATTCAGCTATCATACACAATATGTGTAATTTGAACATGACCCATCCACCAAAGCGCATATTTAGTAATCCTAACCTCGCACTCTTCAAATAATAATAGCGAGTAATATGGCAACGCTGCGTTATTAGTGAATTATGTGGCAAATGCTTCGTTATTAATTAGACTCATTTGTGCACGAAACGAACAAAACGGCTGGTGAAGAAGGCACTGGGAGACAGCCGGTCCCAACTGTGTGGGGAGTCTCGAACAATTCTGTAGCATGGTTGACTGAATTTGTATTGTGCAAATACGTAATCTTGCGCTACTCCTGATTCAACTGTTGCGGCAGCAGATGAGTCCATCGATGGAAGTGTGAGTTGGAGTGATGAATATTCAGGGTTGTTGTGGTTATGTTGTATGAATTAAGCATTATGAGTTGTTGTTATTTTTTGTTACTGATTGTTGTTGTTGATGTTGTTAAGTCACCTTAATTAAATGTCAGTGTGGCTCGTTAAACTTTTTAGCAACTCAAACCAGTGGCGGTTAGTTACGTCTCAGCTACGGTAAGTAGTCTGGTAGGATGAATGACTGGAAAGGTGAGCTTTTTTCGTTTGATAGCCAATTTGAATTGTTGCTACTGGAATTTTATTTTTATTTTTGCAAACAAAACACACCAGGGATTCGAGATAATAATTTTAATAAATCAATTTGTTAATTGAGATATTCAACGAGTTTGCTAATTAGCCAAATAACAAAAAGGGGGAAAAGCAGTTGGAGTACATGTGTATTGGAAATAATTATGTAGCGCGGAAGAATTTAACAGTTAAGTCATTTCAAAGCTGTAATACTTATGCAAATACTTCATTTAACATCTTTATAGACAATGTGATCAAATTGAGCCGAACTTAAGAGGAATGCCTTCAATCATAGAATTTTCAACCAAAATAAACGTGAAACAAATTTTATAAAATTTGGAAAGACTTCTGAAATTAAACGTCCAACATATACATACATAAAAGTGTTAAAGAAAATATAAATACGAAACTCTCATATTGAAATTAGTAATGTGAAAAGTCTGCCATCGCCGAAACTTAAGTTAATTTAGTAAATAAACATGAACAAATAAAAATGAGCAGGGTTGCAAGAGAGTGCATTAACATGAAATAGTTCAGCTGCATTGCAAGAAAGGAAAAACGAATAAAAAGACATGAAAAAATCCAAGTATTGAGCCAGCCAGCATAAAAGCAAAATACATCAAATTACTATTGTACTGCATCTGACTTATAATAAAAAAACTTTTTACTGAACTTAGGTAAATATTACAAGGAAACTCTCCAAGCGCACTCAAAGCTCAAAATGCAGTAAAAATAAATAGACTTGAGGCAAATGCAACAAGGTACCCGCATACAAGTGTTGGGTAGCAAGGGTGGATATAAAAAGTGCGCAGCATTGTTTTGTGTAAACAAGTGTCTGCTCAACAAATAAAAAGGAGGATAAAAAAAAATACGAAAATACGAATTTTTAAATGTGCAAGCGCAAACAAAAAAAAATGAAAATTTTAATATACTTTGGGGCGATGTGAAGAATTTTTCCAGAAATTTTTTAAAGGAATCGTACAGAAAAGGCCTTTTACGAGTTCGTGTCAACCAGTTCATATGGTTTTCTTCGTAGATTCGTAAAGAAATCAGAACATACTGCCGGTACTCTAAGGGCCGTTTTAACTATCTCTGGTTAACACTAATACCTCGTTAAACATCGTTATCGACGTTACCTACTCTATGCTCATAAAGTTGAGTCGGTAACGTCGATAATGATGTTTTATTGGGGATCAGTATTAACCAGATGGTGACAACGGCCCTTAACGATTTCGTTAAGATTAAGAAGCTTTAGTTTGCAGAGTTATTTGTTTATGATTCAAAGTAAATGCGAATTTAAAACTTTGTAGAAAAATTTTGGAAAAGGATACACAATTTTATTAAACTTTTTAATCGCATTTTTTAGAAAAGTATGTTTGGCAATTTATGTACATATTTGGAAAACTCAACGGTAAGTCGTCGCTGTTTCAAACTTCCACTTTATTGTACTTAAATTTAATGGGCTTCAAAACTACATACCTAAAATATTTAATTTTTACATCATGAACAAAAGTTTGAAATTTTGATGAACGTTTTTCGAAATTCGTCGAATTTGTATAAATCTTATAAACTTTAAATATATAAAAGAAAAATAAGAAAGACTTGTCCCGATTTGTTTGTCCGCCACCTTATATTTTACAACACAAAAAACTCCGGCTTGAAACTAAATGTTTTGGATAAAACTCGTCTTTAAATAGAAAAGACAAAATAAGTTCATCGCTGATCACACTCTGCAGTCAAATGTCCAAACCGTCATAATGGAATGACCCTTTTGTTTAAGTACTGAAGAACAAGAGTAGTATGGCAGTGGAAAAAATTTGCAGATGTTAAAATATTTACAAATATTTACAACTATTTACACTCTTTACAGCATTACCAAAGAAAAATGACTTTGGATTCCTCTTGAGTTAGATGCCACTCAAGAAAGTTGTAAGAAAGTGGAGGTTAATTTGCAAAAGGGATTGAGAGTAAACGTCTAATCATTAAATTTTTAACCATTTAAAATCCATAAACTTAAGAGGCTAGAAGTTTGCCCCTAGACCAAGAGCGTTTTCCCTTTATCGTCCCACCATGAACGGTAATTGTTAGGTCAAAGCGAGTAGCGCTGCGTGAATTAGGGCATTCCTCTATACGCTTCGAGCGTGCAGCAAGTAGCTAACAATTCTTATTAACAGTAACAATCCTTATTTCATACCTACTGAGGAGGTGGAGTTCTTCAGTTCTTTTTGTTGATATATCCGGAATGGAGGACTTCGCCCATCTGTTACATTCCGTATTTGTTAAGTAAGGTTGCGCTTCGTTCTTCATACAGATATAGTAGTTACACCTAACGCAGCTCCATGTCAGACCGGTAAAGGGTCATGGGCCATGAATCCCTGTGCATCCCCTTTTCTGGCGAGAATATCTGCCACTTCATTGCAAATGACTCTACTGTGGATCGGTACCCATTCGAGTTCCTGAAGACGATCAGTATTAAAAGTTGAAGACAGTTCCACACCAGCTTTGAGTTGACCTCGTGCGCTTTTAGAGCGAGAAGCGCCACTATGCAGTCCGCGTGTGTGTAAATTTTTGATTGCCCCACTTTCTACATATTGCCTCAGGCATAGTTCAGTGGCGTGAACCTAGGCCTGAAAGACAGAGTTGCCGTGCCGCTTGCTGGTAAAAAGGATCAGTCTGGGTTGTATGCCGTAAACTCCTGCTCCGACGCTGTGGTAAGTCTTTGAGCCATCAGTACACCACATGTGGCTGTCCTTCCGGGGTTTAGATCGTTAATTGTCGCAGTTATTCCTGTCGGCAAAAAATACCTTGAAGTTAAATCTCGGAAGGCACAGGTCCACAACGCTTATGCGCAGCCCAGCTTCTTGGTCTATAATCCTGAGTGAGGAAGGGTGTATAAGCTTCTTTATGAGTCTTTCTGTAAACAGAAGCGCCTCTTTCTTGATTACAATCCGTAGAGTAGGCAGGTCAAGAAGCATATCGAGAACCGTAGTTGGTGTTGTTCTTATCGCTTGCCTTAGGACATAGTAAACAGTTCCGGTATTTCGCACAGTCGTTTGGCTGGTGGTTAGGTCCGCCGCAATGCAATCTTTAGCCCTGTGTCAAAAACCTAGATACCTAAAACACCGTTGGTGCTGATCTACTGACCATCTAGCCTACTTTAAGTTTCCCGTTTTTGAGTAACTTTCGCAAGCTCTTGACGGCTGAGATTCATACGTCACTGACACCTAGGTCTGCTTGAATTGCACTGAGAATCTCTTCTATAGCGATTATTTCGTCGCGACCTTTGCATTTGATGAGAGTTTCCTTGATTAAAATCTTTACATTGGCTTCGTCCTCAAGGAATTTCCACATAACCTCTTGTGATTTAGTTGACGTTACTTAACCATTCAGTTTCTCCATTTTGGGTCTTGCATACATATTTACTCGTATGTATATAGGGGATATCTCATAGCTCCTAGAAATAGAAGTGCAGAAATGCAAAGTTAAAAATCTCACAACCCAATAGCAACATAGTCTTACACCATTTTCTATTTACTTTTACAATCGCATATCCTTTTTACGAAGATTGTAAATTGATATTAAATTATACTACTTATTATCATTTCCATGTACGCTGAACGCTCAAAGGATACTAAAAAAAAATTTCAAGTCAGCATTGTAGCTAAAGGTGTTTGCTCTAAGAAGGAGAACGCGAAGCATTTGAAGTCAAGTAGGTACTTGTGTCGATTTCTATCTATGTAGTATGCGAAGGTGTGAGTGAGAATGTGAATGTGCGCGTATCCAGCGAAACAATCACTTCAAATATTTCACCCAAAACATAAAAGTGCAAGAACGCTGTGCAGCTATGGCCGCAGGTTTTATTTGCAAAAAATGATAAACAAAAGTAATAACAACAGCAATTGTTGTAAAATGTTTAATGCAAACAATGCACTTTTTCGATTGTCTACAACTGTGCTGCTATGCTGCAACCGTACTTCGATTACAAAAGGAATAACCGAAAAAGTGAAAAACACTTTGCAGTGAATGCATCCTCCTTGCGGGGTGGCCGTCAGAGATGGTTTGGCTTTTACCTTGTGTCATATACATATACATATATGTATGTATGGAAGTTTGTAATATTTAAATTGTTTTGGTTTTTTTTTTTGAAAGTCCCAGTGGGAATTAGGAGCACGTAATAATACCTTATTAGCAACTTACTCTTCACCTGGCAGTCATTACCATTTCCCTGCCGAACGTCCCTTACTTTTACAAAGGCATGGCCGCCTTATGTAAGTAGGAATTTAGAATGTACATTTGGTATCAGACATACTTCTGAGCCGCTTTACAAAGTAAGTTACGTGTAATGCAGAGCAGTCGTTCGGAGTAGTTCGGTGCTTGGAAATAACTTCGGCTGCACGTTATTTTGCAACTGACAACGTAATGTGTCTTCGGAGGTGTTCATTTTGCCCTTTACTAGTAGATGACATTGGCCATGATGACAATTTTGGTACTAAAAACTGAAAGAAAACATGGCTTACCTCGCAAGGTGCTTACCTATTTTCCCAGTGGGTAATTAAAGCCACATACTTTCACATGGGAAAAGTTGCGTGTTTTTGGGTGAGTCGCTCTCCTCGCCAGTTACACCTTTCATATTCATGCAACCAATACCCAGAATGTTTCTTTTTTCATCCTCTCTACAATTGCGGGTGCTTGCCCTGCCAGCAAGTCGAATGCACTTTTGTGCTTTAAGACCCACACACATTCAAACCTGTATATGTTTTCACATATTGTTTATGCGCATGCATTTTCGCATATGGTTTCACCATAAATTTGGTCATAAAAATGTTTAGTGCCGCTTTACTTTGCCACTATCAAGAATATCAATGATTTTGCTATAAAGATTTTAAAATTTTAAGTTTCAGTTTCAGTTTTCTTTTATTATCTCATAACTGCATTGTACTGGCGCTTGCGTTTTAAAAACTTTTATATATTTTTTTATATTTAAATCACTATTAAAATAAATTGAAGGGTTGGTAAACTGTTTTCCTAAAAAAAAAATAATATAAACAACCACGATAATATAAACAGTCACGAAATTCGTCATGACTCACCATGGCTTTATTCAAAGGACGATGTCCTTGGAAAAATTGATGGTTGGGTTCAGCCTGTACCCGAAAGTCTTAGCAGAAAGCAGTCATTACAGCGACTTTCGGTCAAGAGTATAATACAAGAAACTGAGAGAAATACTTAAATCGCTATAAGGGCTATAAACTAGTATTATAAATCAGTAGTGGAAGTTGAATGGTAAATGGGCCTGTGGTCTAATCGAGGTAGTGTCTGACAACAGTGCAGATAACCATCTGTCAGCCGGTTTTCCGATATCCGGGTTTCCGACGCAAAGTGTATGTAAAGCTATTACTATTAGCTTTCACACAAGCCTGTGCCCGATTACATATGTATATTTTTTGCTGATAAATCAATTGTCGGATAACTGGAAACCATAGCTTGTTTAGCGGCACGAACTCTAAGCTAACTATTATTGGAATAACTTCAGTTTTTGACTGTTGGGCCAAATATGCTTTCCCTTGTATTCAATCAATTCTTAAGTACTGCGGTAATATCAGCCCTGTATTTTTGAAGGACACCATTCTAGAGAGATATGGATTTTCAACATGTGCCCTGTGAACTTGGATGACTAAAAGCAATCTTGCATTTTTGGCATGAATACCATTCGATCGGTTGCGGCTTTAATAATAATTTTGATCTTGAAATATCGTAAAATTAGAAGATTTTTGGCGCGACTTGCAATTGAGTTAGTTTTCATTAATGCAATAATGTTTTTTTCGTGTATACACGAAATATCCATCGCATACGACTTATGTTTCCAAAGTTGTAGCTGATTAAAAATTTTACGCCTATCGGAAATGCGACACCACCATTTCATAGAACCAGGTGTCAAAGCAATACCATGCCAAAATCTCATTCCCACCTCTAACTAATTTTTGAGCCGTCCGTAAATTTCGATGCTTCGTTCGGTAAAAGCAACATATTTCCACTCTTTCCTAGATGGAAACATTACGAAGAAGTGGCTCCCGAGCAGAAGCATAGCTGAAATTAGTCAGATTTTCGGCGAATACATGGAGCCTTAAGGTAATACAGTATTTAACCATGCCCGCACACACGTAAAACACTCTCTTTTGTAAAAAGATCAATCGGTGGAATAAGGTATATGTATGACATTCAACGCTCTCGTTGCACTTGAACCGATCGCCCCAATAAATGCAATACCGAATTATTTTGTTAATGAAAATGGCTTTAAAACTTTTCTAAATAGATGGAACACAAATTGTGCAAAAAATATGATTTAAATATATATATGTATGGTTCAGCCTTGGTATCACCTCCGATTGGGACATGTGTAATATTACTTAAGAGATCACGTCCACACCTGGAGATTTATGCGTAGAGCAGCTGTTAATTACACCGTGCGACAATAAATTTAACACACAAAAAAAAAAGAATAAATTATAGTAAAACTGCGTACTTAGTTTTTCCTCTGAAGGCAGGATTTAAAAAAAAAAACTTTTAAATTTAAAAAATATGATTATTTAAAAAAATTATTTAAAAAATTCAGTGCAATGTAGGATAACAATAAGGGCATCATATAAAAGAAAAAATCTGTAGAATTATAATAGAATACATTTTTTGGTGCATAAGGATGAAATTTTGTCTTTAAATGTCCTTGAAAACTTGCAATATATATATTTTTTTAATTATTGTTTGAGGACTAATATACGCATCGAATTTCGTCCCGCAAACTTTATTAACTTAAAAAGATAAAATTTATTAAAAGCGCAGTTTCAATACCTATTCGTCCTTGTAAATCAAAAAAATTTATTTTTTTTGAATTCTACAAAATTTTCTCTCTCATATGGTACCCATATTGTCATTCTACATTGCACTGCTTTTTTAAACAATTTTTTGATTTAATTATATATTTAACATTTCAAAGTCTTTTGAAAAAAAAAATCCCGACGTCAGAGTGAAAAACTAAAAACGCAGTTTTAATATATTTAGCCCATAGTTTCGTGAGTATATCGATTCTTTCCAGTGTTTTGATTTTTTTTGTTTTTGTCGCACGGTGTTATCAAACATAATCTTATCCCGCGTGCCGCTCTGTTGCTACTTTCTGCTGAGACCTAACTTAAGTTGCTGCGACCGGCCGTAGAAGTATTTTATTTGAACTATTGGTCAACGTTTTAACTGTCTTCAAAAATAGGAGGAGGTTATCAATTCGTAGGATTTTTTTTTTTGGAACGTGAACCGATTCCGATAATTCTTTCTTATCAGAAAGGTGGCACCTCAAGAATGGTCTCATACTAATTTGGATCATAAAGAAATAAACGGTACTCTTAAATTTATAATGAGAATTGAAGTGGGTTGTGTTTTTGCTTAAAAATTGTTTGTTATATTCACTTTTTGGGAAAAATGAAAAAAAAGATATTTCTCTATTCTGGAAGATTATTATAACTATTTTGCTATGCAAGTAGTCTTTACGTGCCGTAAATTTAAAATTCAGTTAGCGTAAAGCCAAGCAGTTCTAGAGACTAAAATTTTTCTTCCAACTCAATAAATAAGTGATGAGATTCATCAAAAATATTGCTTCACTTTTTACTTCCTTAAAATGTCCTTGAGTATACATACGTACGTATGTATATAGCAACTACTTCATATTGATTTTCATATAAAAGCATTTCTGCAGCAAATTATAAAACATTCTATCCTGTAACTTATGTAATTTGCCCTTGAAACTCCCCCACATTAAAAATGTGAGTGCTAAAGTTTTTTGCAGGAAATCTCTTTCTTGAAGTTACATTTTTGATGCGGGATATCAGCACGTAAAGTAAGTGATTTCTTGCTAGAAAAACACACCAGAATTACAATGCAATTCCAAGCAAATAGCATTTTCAAAGCAAAAACAAAATATTTAGTGCGAAAAAAAGAAGCTACAGGTTCATTTTCGAACCAAAACGAAGCAAGGGAGAATGGAAAAGAAACGCAAGCCAAAACACGTGCAAACATACATACATATGTACATAGATGGATGGGTGAAAAAAATAAATTCTGGTCAAGGTCTTTTACAATTTTCGAAATTCAAATGGAATAGTGGAGTAGATAGGAGAAATCAAATCAGCGAAGAAAGTGAAGGCGAATAATGCTCAAATACGTGCATAGATATGTATATAGGTATGATGCGAAGAGGGAGAAAGTGTATAAATTGCAATCTTGGCGAGAATTCGATAGGTATTAAATGAAATAAATTTCTGAAATAAGAAAATTTATTTTAGGTGTCAATAAAAATAATAAATCATTTAGTCAAAGCGATTATACATAAGTATGTATGTATTTTTTATTTTATACTGTCAAAAACTTCCAAACGTTTAAGCAACTACCAACACATAGCGCCTAAATGCATACTACATCCTCGATGAAACCACAAAAAAGGGCAGCACTGCTTCATGCCCAAAATTTTCCTTTATGCCACTTAAAAAATTTTGCATATGCACTTCTCTAGTGTCATATAGCAGGAATTATTAAAGTAATAAGTTGATGGCACCTCAAAGCATGCTCAGCCTGGTTAGTTGGTTGGTTGTAGTTAGAGATGGGCACGGGACTAAATATATAGTTCCGATCCCGCCTATCCCGAACTTAAATTTTTAAGGCCCGAACCCGCCCATCCCGACGTTTTTCAGAATTGTACCGCGGGTCCCGTGGGTCCCGAAATTTTATCACTTAGAAAAATTCACATGTCTTTCAAATTAATTTTAAATAACAAAAAAAAAGAAACAAAATAATAATAATGAGGGATCTTGGATCTTCCAATTATTTTGTTCGTTTTCGTCCCAATAAAATATAAAAAAGTGCATATTTCACACATCGTTTTTAAGGAGGATTTTCCGAAATGGCTGAGGTTGCGGTTTTATCGGGAGTATCGGGAAAGGATTTTGCTCCCGTCCCGCTCGCAAAATTTCACAGACCTTCCCAATACCACCCATCCCGGCCAATTTGAAATCAGTACCGTGGCTCCCGCGGGTCCCGATATCCCGCGCCCATCTCTAGTTGTAGTGCTTCATAGTAACTCACTACGATACAAATAGCGCGTTTTGCGCCATTTTGGTGCATTTTCGTGGGAATGCTAAATACCTATGTATGTATATCTAGATTCCCTGATGTATTTGCCGATATCACCCTTAGTAGAAATTGATATATCTGCTAGTTTTGTTCGCTTGTGTCTTCCAAGTGCTTTATGCTTCTTTCGCTACCTTCTAGTTGACAGCTGCGGAAAGTTCTATTATATGGGAACATCTTTCTCTCTGCTTGTTTGTCTATTGGCCAGTGACCTCTAATGGTTCCTTCAATTCTAACTACTGCTGTCTACTACTACCGCTAATTTCTCTTTGAACGACTCCGAGAGAGCATCTCAGTGCAACAGCTTCAGATTCCTCCAAGTAGGCTACTGCCTTTGCCAATTCATCGGGCATCACATTGCCTTCAATGTTTCTATGGCCGCAAACCCAGAGAAGTTCGATACTTACTGGCGCAGATACTAAGCAAAATTCTGGTTGACACTTCTAAACTAGCTGTGATTTAGTGAACAGTGATGTTACTGCTGACAGAGCCGCTGGCCTGATATCTTTATTCTACTGATGTATTTTCCTAGAACCTCGCAAGCTACAAGGATGCTTAAAACTTCCGCTTGGAAGATGCTTGCATCATTCCCTAGACGGAGAAACAAGGAGACGTCGAGTTTCTCGGTGTACACATCTGCTCCCACACCTCTTTCATCTTTGTCGGTCACTCTGCCTCTCCTCCACACTCTTCTGAATGGAAGTCTTTGCGTGTTTTTCATGCTGAGGTTATATACCGACCTGAGGCCGACTATACCTTTAGTCGTGATCGTATTTCGTTGTTGACCATCCCATGCTGGAATTGTCTACTTTTCAATAGTCCTGACTCTCTGAGTCTGTCTGCAGATTTCATGGCTTTGGTGGAGGAGATCAAGAGGAATTAAGTGTAAAATCCCGTTTAATGCTTCTGTCCTGCAGGACCTTGGGACGCCCGTTATTCCACTCCCCACTACCTAGTTTGTTTACATTATACCGTATGTTTATGCCCGGCCACCGGACCAATGCGGCAAAGGTTAGGATAGGTCTTATGATGGCGGTATACATCCACATCACAAGTTTCGGTTTTAGTTCCCAATTTTACTATTTAGACCTTTATCTGCGATATTCAATGTTGATTTTCCGGTTCAGTTTGTTGTCAAGCACGACTCCCAAATACTTTGCGCTAGAACCTAGCTTAAGCATCTTACCATCTAGCCTAGGCTGGTCTGGAGTTTATTTGCGGACTCTGCATGACTCACAACCATGCAGAGGTGAGAAATGATGAATACCGTTGGCCACAGTGCCTACCCAAAATTTTGTGATTAAATAAATATTTCTTCGTTTATACATGCAAATAACCTAGTCTTCCTTCCCACTGAGCTTCAATTTGCATTTCCATCGGAAACAAACAGCGTTTTCTTAGAATTTGTGAATGTTCGAAATTTCGAGAATACCCTTTAAGTAAGTTGGTATTGCAGCAAGCGCTAAAAGTAGTCCCAGAATGTTGTTTGAGGGGTTTCTTATCATGTGCGAAAATTCGAACATCGTGTTCGAAAATTCGAACATGTCTATAAAGTGTTGTTTGATTACTGCAAGGCTTCTTTATACTAAATAAATGCATTTTAACTTGATTCAGCATTGTTCGAAAGCATTTGAAATCTCTTATGTGCACGTGCTCTTCAGAAATAGAGAGGAGTAGAAAAACAAGTATTCGGATGTACAGAATTTCCCCTGAGCACGATTTCGACTTCGTAGCATAAGAGATACATAGTGGGGAAACCAAAATACTTTCACACAATTTCGAAATAAAAAATTAGTTCAAAATGCGCTCATGGAAATAAGCGAGAGTTGCTAGTCGTAGAGAGAACGAGTTGCGCGTACTGAGAGCAGAATATATTTTCCCTGTAGCAGCACGTGTTGCACAAAAAGTGCCGAAGTTAAACGTAGATATTCCAACCAAAATACTACGTTTACATACTTATATATTTGATAAGTATTTTACTCGTATTTCCTACGTAGGAAGGTAAGTAGCTGCCCAAACAATGAGCAACCATAGCTGAGCCAATACTCGATAAGATTTGTGCTACATATTGGTGGTGGTGGTTGCGTTAGGTTGGCATGGTCATGGTGATGTTGGTACCACAGCTAGCCATTGGTATTGGTTAGGTAGGGTTGGTTTATTTGTGGACACGGAAGTATCACAGGGATAACACTATGTATACAACACAGCACGTGAGCTGAGCGTAACAGTCTCATGCTCGCGCACTTTAAATGAGAGCGGAGCAGCAGCGGTGTAAATTGAAGATACTTATGAGTAGTTACTTGCCGTGTGCAATTCGAAGGATGAGCATTGCAATTGGTAATGATGATGGTGTTGGTGGTGGTGGTGGTTGCATATTTGGTGATGAACGCACGCACACCCCTGGCGCTGGCTGTCGAAATGCTTGACAGTCGCACTGTTTGCCTGGTTTGTGTGTTTTATTGGCTCGGATTACTTGGATTTCTGACAATATTTTTGTGGGTTACAGAGCGTTTGCCGCGCGCTACGCGCCACAGTCGTTCGTGACTAGCGCAGCGACTCACTTCAATATCGGTGGTGCATTTCCACAATTTCGAGCGAGTTCAGGAAATGCTTTGGACGTATTTTTTCGAGTATAAATATGAGTGCCTTTGCTGTTGGCAATTCAGTACGACAAGCGACACGCTGCTGAGTGGACGCATCTAGCGCTTGAAGGCGAAAGAAAGAGAAAGTGTGTTTAAATTTTTTGTGTATTTTCAAGCGTAGAAAAATACGAAATTTTTTACGACAAATATTTTTTTGAGTGTTTGAAAATTTTTTTACAAAAAATCATAAAAAGAAACAACGACTGAACGAACAATGGCCATACCTTTCTACGAGCCACGTCAGCAGCATACTGCAACTGATTGCGATCAAGTTGATGGACATTTTCCGCCAGCGCCACCAAGTAGCCAGTCTATGGCAGTGCCGACGGCGAATTTAGGCATGCCTGTGACCATAACTCAACTGCCGGCCAACACAAGTACATTATCGCCGACTGCCGTTTCGAATGCGGCAACAGCGACGGCTACTACAAGCGCATCGTCAACTGCGCCACATTTTGCCACCCCAACTTCAGCTCTAATCACGGGCACATCTTCAACAGCGGCCACGGTTGGAGCGACGGCCACTACTTCTACCGCAACCACATCTTCGCATTCAGTCACATCTTTGCCAGCAGGTTCAGCACCTTCCGTCGCTACAGCCACATTTTCCATTTCATCTACCAGTCCAGCAATTCCCACTTCCTTGCCGCACAACTCTTCTTCGTCTCCGGCAGCCAACGAAACGTTTGCTTCTGCTTCTTCTTCCACACAACCTCCAGCCGTGGAGCCCCTGCCGTGGAAGCTGCTCGCTGTGGCCATGTGCAAAGCTTTGAAGCAATATTATCAACAAACTGGTTCCCGTGACGTCTTCATCGAGATAATGCCGAGCGGCGTTGGTAGCGCGCAAGAGCAATCGCCTGCCGCCGGCAATTAGAATTTCTTACCAGACCAGAGTTACTAAATTTCTTGGTTCCTGTTGAAAATCAAGCGCATTGACAGTTTGCGTCCAGTGTTTTTTGTGTGTTTGATGCTCCAGAAAAGCGCAATTGTGATGAAGGAGAAATGGCATTTTTGCAAAGAAGGAGTGGCGAACTTTTTTTTAGAAGCATTCGTTTAGCCGTCGGAAAATGTTGAGAGTGCCATTTTTCTTGCGAAGCTACATAAGTGCGGTGCAGTGTGAGAAATAAGCGTAATTGTGATAGCGTTTATAATGTAAGGAAACAAGTTTGATTAGGTTAAACTTAAAAATAAGAATTCAAATTCGTTTGTATTTTATGCAAATAATATGCAATTAGGTTATTTTAAATGCAGAAGTAAAAGTGGAAATTCAGTAGAAACTATTTTTGTTAATATTTCTTTTTGCAATATTTTCAATTATAAGAAAAAACTCATAATTTAATAACTCGATATTGGAAGCTTTGATTATACTCAATGTATTCAGCCGTCGCTATTCAACATTTTATAAATAAGCGTATAATTAAATTGTAATAAATAACCATTTTAAAAAATTTGTTTTATTATTTTTCAAAATTTTCTTTGGAATTGGGTTTTTCTATTATTTTTAGTGCCTTGTTTTTCAGCATATATAATTATTTATATTAAATTTCATTTCCAGGTTTAAGAAAATAATTCAGACTTCATTTGAGACTATAGAATATCTTGGCGAAATTGGTATGAATTGTAAGTTTGCTGGTCAAAAAATACCTATTCCGAAATCTTAGAAGGTATATAATTTTGCCTATATTCAATACACCTCAGTTTTCGTTTAAAAAATGTACTGAAGGAAGTTGACTAATATCTTGTATTTTTATTTCTACAAAAAATATTGTACTTTATGAGAAGGTATTATATTTCGTTAGGAACGAAGGCATCTGAACTAAAAAATACATTTTTGGCTTCATTCTACAGTCTTACATAAACCAATTTAAAAAAGGTCTCAAATTTGAAATTTTTTCCCATAACTAAAAAAATTATGAAATTCTTTCAAAACAAGTTAGTGGACTCAGTATTGATTTTTTTGATTAAATTATGTACATATGTATTTAAAATTTAATATTTTAACACATTTGAAAATAAAACTATTCGCGTTTTCACAAGGTATCGTAAGCGTCGAACTGTCGCATGTCGTAAACTTTCTAAAGGCTAAATAAATGTTTAATGGACTTGAAACCACAACCAGCTATTTCTTAACGGTGTTAAATTTCATAATGCGACTTTTTCGGTAGCTGCCGAATTCTTTAAATATAGTTTTAGCCGCTTAAAGTTTATAACATACAAAAATACGACAGTATACAACAACTTGTGAACTCCCTATATGTATTTAAAACAGTTTTTAAATGTGAAATTTTTTTCATAAATTCAAAAATTATTGAATTTTTTCAAAATATAAACTTAACTAAAACGTGTCGTAAGATCTCAAAATATTACTCTATTTTTTTAATTTGAAGCTTTTATAAACAAAAAAATTTTAAATTCTTTCAAAATATATTGTTAGGATAGATGATTAGTTATTAATTTTTGTACATTCAAGACGACTAAAACTAGTCCTATGATCTCCAAATTGTTATATTTTTTTTTTTACCTTGTCTACTAAAATTTTTTTTTAACCCATTCGAAAATAAATGCTTTTTATTAATTTTGTTTCTAATTTCGAACGAGGAAAAAGTAATTTGTCTTTATTCACAAAAATTAAAAAGTGTAAAAGTCACATTTTCACACATAATTTCGACGTAAAAGCATTTAAAGTCTTCTTTATTTTTTATGTATTGATGATTTTTTATAAAAAATTTAAAAAATAAACCTAAATCTAAAATTTAATTTTGCTTCAAAAAATTTCTTTTAATTCCCAAACCAAAAATGTGAGAATGTATGGTTTTTTGTTATTTTCCAAAGTTTGCAGATTTAATTTAAAAATTCTAAGCGTTTGTTGCCATTGTTTTTTTTTTTAAGTTTAAATCAGTTTTAGGATTTAAATTTTTTGTTTGTTAATTTACCTGTTTAGCAAATTATATTTTTAAAAACCTTTAAGTTTGAAGGAAGTGTCACACGATAGTGCATTTAACCAAGGTGCAAGTCGAATCACAATCGTGTACATGAACAAATATTTTTCTTTATCCCAATCACGAAAAAGAATTTGTTCAAATTTTCTAATAGGAGTTCGCTGTATTGTACCAATCATGTGACTATAAAAAAATTGTTGTCCAAATTTTTTCATTTTGTAACAAAAGCCCAATATAAAGAATGCCAAATCTGAAACAGCCTTGAGGCTGATTTAAAGGCTTGGAAAATAACTCGAACAAATCTTGAGTTCTCTAAATTTAATTTTGGAATTTTTAAAACATAAAAAGCTTATTTGTAGCTTTCGTTTTTTTTTATTTTAAAAACCTTTAAATATTTAAACTTTTTTAAATTTTCAAAAACTTTTGCAATTCCTAAATGTTTGGAATTGTACGAATATTTTTTGTTTTCTGCAGATCGCAGCTTCATTTAAAAAACGTTTACTAAACTTACATCTATAAATTTTAATTCTAAAATTTGAGTTAAATAATTTGATTTGAAACCCACGCGCGCCTGAACTTAATTTAAATAAAAATTTGGGCTACTACAAATCGGTGGATATATTTGTTGCAAAAAATCTCTTTTATTATTTTGTAAAAAAATTTTGTTGTCGTATTTTAAAAAATCTTCCAAAGATCGGGTTTCAGAAAACCCAAAAATATATTAAGTTGTTTTAAAAGTAAAGTATAAAATGCGCCTCGAGTTTTGTAAAATAATAAAACTATCCACAGATTTTTTTTTAATTTTTGTAGTAAAATAAAGCAGACAAATCGTAAATTCAGAATACGGAAATACATTTGTGGTAATCGAAGTTTTTATATAAATTCAGTTTAGGTGCACCATTAGTTTTGAAATATTTTTTTATTTGTTTCCATTAAAATTTTACTTCATTTCAAGGTTAAGAAAAAGTTCAAGTTTTTAATTTTGAAGCTACTTCGATTTTTTGTAATCGCCAAAATTATAATTTTTTCTGAAGGCCGATCTCTTCAAAACCACTTTCACATCTTAAGACTTAATTTAGTTACATTTAATTGCCCTCTGTGAGAAAATCGTAATAAATATTAAGACTGCACCCTTAAAGTGGAAAATTTCGATAAAACATTTCAAAATATATGCTGACTTATAAAATTTACTTGAGGGCTTCGAGTTTTCCACTGGTTTCAGCGATAGAAAAAATATATAAAAAAGTCATAAAAACGCCGTATTCGTTTGTTGGGATTTCGTAAACTAAAAAACTTTTTTCCGATAAATATTTTTTGTTTACTTTTATCCAATAATGCGAAAATTTCAGCCTAAAATAGTTAAAATCAAGTCATTTTGAACAGGTAGCAACTGGGAAGTAATAAATTTGATTTTTTTCTTTTGTAAATTTGTGGTCTCTAAATTGTAGATTTTTTCGCAATTTTTGACAATTTTTTTAATAACTTACCCAGCACATCCATCAAGAAGGAAGTTTCGTTCAAGAACAAAGAATTAATAATAATATTTTGGCATTTACACTTTTGCTATGTGTTTGGCCGAGCTTCTCCTCAAGTTTGTGATGTGCGTGTTGATGTTGTAACACAATTGGAGGGATCTACAGTCTTACACCGCCTACAGAGGAAATGGATTTTATGAGAAGCTTTTTCAAGGCAGAACTACATTCGGAGGTTTGCCATGGCCTGCCGAGAGACGATCGCTGTTAAGAAAACAGGTCTTTCGAACTCACGTCTTTCGGAGTGGTAGATTGAGCCTCTAACCACTTGGCTACTACGGCCGAATTCCTTTTTCATTTTTGTTAATATTTTAAAATTAGTAGAATGTTTTCTGAAATTTTAGAGGCCAGAAGTGCAACAATAAAATACATTTAAACACTGTTTTTTCTTAAGTGCTACCACCAGTTCAAACCACTGTTGAAATAAATATTATTACGCCGCAAAAATAATAACATACAATCCATATAATGATAATAATAAATTGGCGCTTACACTTATTTGTTTATGGTAGTGTTTGGCCGAGATTCTTCTCCACACAATCTACATACTTAGTTTAAAATTATGTAAATCATAAGCATTATAAACGAATGATCGATATTTACAATATCTGCATATACAATATACATATATAAATAGATACAAAAATACTTACATATGTAGTTACATACTCAACTTTTACAACTTCTTGGTGTCTATTTCTATAAACTATTTTAAAATTAAATATACTCTGGTTATACTCTAGTAAATAGAAGAAAAAATGTCATACAAACAATTTTTAAAACTAAAAGCGAAAGGCAATGAATGGAGTAAAGAGGTTTTTACTAAATAAATATTTAAAATGCTTCTTATACAAAAAATAAAAAAGTACTATATTCGATATATTCGATACGGTATTTAACCTAACCATATACATTGGTACATATATGTACATAAATATCTACCAAAAATTACAAAACGGAGTAAAAGTATATATTACTTCGGTATATTTTTGTATTTGCTTTGCAGAGTCGAAAAAAGTCTAAATGTATTTAGTTTTGGGATAATATGTGGGGCGTTCCATACCTAAACGGACGGAGTTCACACTTCATGTGTTTGATTTGTTTAAAATTTTTAGGGTTGATGCATAAATATAAATAATAAATAAATATTATATTTGAGTTTGATAAACACATTTTTGAAAACTTTATAGCACAAAAACAAAAATAAATCGATTTAATAGTTTTCCAAATACCTCGAGAACGGGGCAAGGAAAAAATTTGAAAAAAATCACACATCAAAATCCTCTATGAAAAGAAATATTTTGTAATTTTTTTTCTTGAAAAATTTTTCATATACAAATTTTTTGATAAAGCTTTTGAAAATATGATGTCTCAAAAAAAATTTAAAAAATCACAATGGTAGCTATTTAAGTATAGTATTATGGCGTCACTCTACAATAATGTGAGTTATGCATTTTTTTAACCCGAAGTTGAGTAAAATTAGTAAATTACAAATTGGCGAATTTTTGAAATTTTTTTGAGTATGTAGTTTTGTAGCCCATTAATGGCGTTAATATTTTTATACCCGAGCGCACTTGTGCACAAGGGTATATTAATTT
>NW_016168239.1:18310-19688 GCF_001687245.7 Rhagoletis zephyria | reverse complement strand
TACTAATGCATGAAAATCCTAACCTCAAAAAAATCACCCGTTAAATGAGTTTGTAAAAGATAAGATAGGCGGTGGAATGTTTAGTCAGTCATAACTTCGGAACCATAAGTCAGGTATATATATATATAAATGGAATATATATAAGTGGAATATTTTACCAGTTATAATTTCGGAACCATAAGTCACATAAACATGAAATTTGGTATGCAGACATATCTATGGTAGGTGCTTATAGTAAGGTATATATATGAGTTTGTAAAAGGGTGTTTAGCACTTAACGTAGGTTTGGAATTTTTTTATCAGCCATAACTTCGGAACCACAAGTCACATGCCCCCTTTAATTCTTTCTGACGTGGGGTGAAACCCGCAGGTAAAATTATAAAGCAAAATTTTTTTTGGGACGACTTTAAAACGAAACATCCGAAAAACAAAAACGAACGTTATAGTATATTTTCTTTTGGACTTATGATAACAAACGAAATGAGAAAATATAACGCCAAAAAAGAGTTTCTGAACTAAAATGAAATATTTTATAATATTGTCCCTACGAGTTGAGGAGCGAAACGATTTTCAACAAGTAGAGTATGCGAGACAATTTTAAATTAAAAAAATAAATTTGATTTCTCTTAATCAAGTACGAAATGTTTTTAAAACTAAAACGTTTTGCATAAGGATGTTAAAAGCTGCTTATCATGAAAACATTTGATCTGTTTGCATCATTTGTTGAAAAAATATTGTGCAGATAAAAAAGTTACTTCAAGCTTGAATAGCATTTGCTTCTTTCCGAATAGATGCTTAAGTACAATAACGCCATTCTAACCACTTGAATAAAATGGACAAGGCTGGTAAGGTGCTGATTTGTGACCGAAAATAAGCTTTGGCAAAAGTAACTTACAAAAGGAGTGGTTTATTAGATAAAGACTTAAAATTTTTGTATTATAAATTACAATATCTGACTAGCGTGAAGCAAGTAGGCCCATCCTGGAAGAAAGGCAAGAACATCTGTATTTATATATGTAAAACATTATTCTTTATTAAATTTTATAATTTCTTTATATGTATGCAAGTATATATACAAGTGTTTTCAAATACCAAATGACTATTTGCGATTTAATAAAAATAAAATGTTAATATCGTATTTGGAAACACATGTTTTCAAAACAAAAAATTAGTATTTTAGCATTTAATTTGAACACGCTCATTATACCCGAGCGCACTTGTGCACAAGGGTATATTAATTTTGTTCACATAACGGCTGTTTGTAACAGCCAAAACGAATCGAGATAGATATAGACAAATGTATACATATATGCTCAGAATGAATAGAGAAATCGATTAAGCCATGTCTGTCTGTCCGTCCGTCTGTCCGTCTGTCCGT
>NW_016168239.1:0-18233 GCF_001687245.7 Rhagoletis zephyria | reverse complement strand
AAAATGGGCGTGGCACCGCCCACTTATGATCACATATATGTATATCGGTAACCGTTCTATCAATTTGTACCAAACTCGGTATTTTTATTGTGCTTGCCAAATAAAGGCAAAACGTTGAAAATTATTGAAATCGGACTAAAATTACGGCCGCTTTTCATATAACGTTAAATTTCAAAAATGCTTGAAACTGCAATATTTCAAAATTTAAGGACGCTAATTTACTCAGAATTGATACACCCCGGCTGACCATCTACCGGTAGCTTTTGGGAAAGGTGAAAAAACATATATTTAATACTTGCGCCGGGTATTTAATGTTCGGCTCCGCCCAAACTTAGACTTTCTTACTTGTTTATAATTATCAAACACCCGTTTTTAAAAGCGATCTGAAAATGTGCGTATCAGGTACCAAAAAAATAGATTTTAGAAGTTGAGTTGAACATTGTCGTTCTCAAAATTAACACAAAATGTTGTAGGTACAAAAACTGGGTCCAAACGTTTTTAAAACTAAAACGTTCCACACAATTTTGAAAAGGAAAATGTCTCTGTGTAATAACCCAGTTTATACCATACTAAATTGAATTTTACTCTTCGTTGAATTAAACAATCTAGCAAGTGGTGGATATTTGTCTGTGGAAGCGCAAAAGTAAATTAATAAGCAGAGAAGCTACAGCGATTTAAACATTCGATTTCGACCGGGCTAAATGGTGATATTGATAGATCACTCATACGCCATGACGTGCGAGTAAGTTTGGCAGAAAATCAAGTACTCAAGTGCGCGCCTTTTGGCGTTGAGTTTCGAAATACGAGTTTTATTATAACGCACTCAAAAATAATAACAAAAGTCCTCACCGATACCAAATATGCTCGATTAACTAACGGGTGATTTTTTTGAGGTTAGGATTTTCATGCATTAGTATTTGACAGATCACGTGGGATTTCAGACATGGTGTCAAAGAGAAAGATGCTCAGTATGCTTTGACATTTCATCATGAATAGACTTACTAACGAGCAACGCTTGCAAATCATTGAATTTTATTACCAAAATCAGTGTTCGGTTCGCTTTACGTCCGATTTATGGTCTACATAATCGACCAAGTGAGCAAACAATTAATGCGATTGTGACCAAGTTTCGCACTCAGTTTACTTTATTGGACATTAAACCAACCACACGAATGCGTACAGTGCGTACAGAAGAGAATATTGCGTCTGTTTCTGAGAGTGTTGCTGAAGACCGTGAAATGTCGATTCGTCGCCGTTCGCAGCAATTGGGTTTGCGAAACACATTTCGAACCGAACACTGATTTTGGTAATAAAATTCAATGATTTGCAAGCGTTGCTCGTTAGTAAGTCTATTCATGATGAAATGTCAAAGCATACTGAGCATCTTTCTCTTTGACACCATGTCTGAAATCCCACGTGATCTGTCAAATACTAATGCATGAAAATCCTAACCTCAAAAAAATCACCCGTTACTTGCCTGAAAAATAAACTTTAAGTCGCTGCAAATTTTGTTATATCTGCATCAACAATACTAACGGCCCTATTTAAAATACTTTTGAAAATGCATTTTTACATTTTCCTTCTATTTAAGGTCAGAGTGGGAGTGCCCACAAACCCATTTCCTGAAAATCCTGAGGAGCCAGAAAAGTAAAATAAAACTCGAAAAGCATAAAGAATGCACATTGGTTTAGAAAAAATTATGTTTCGAAAACTCCTAAAAATCTCGAAGCATAGCACTTTTTTTAAATGCATACAAAATGAAAAGAAAGGTAGGTTAGGTTAGGTTAGTTAGGAAGGCGTGTACGAATGACTCGCACTTCTACTCGGAGGCAGATTTGCCCATTATGAATGCCCTCTGTGAGTGCCAGGAGGAGGCACATCCTTCCAACCGAGGTTAATCCATAATGTCAGTATAAAGTCTGTCAAACCATTTACTATGCCGGATGAAGCCGTGGATGTTCGATATTTTCACCTCCGCTATCTCCCTCAAGCTATTGAAAAAGCTTGATCCCAAATGCTTGAAAAAAGCAAGGTAAAATCAGTATTTTATTTTTACCTTGATGTATAAAAACATTTGAGTATTCGCTATTGTTTACCCAAAAATAATAAAAATATTTTTTTAAGTTAATGATTTATTTGAATAAAACTGTACAATTTTCTTATTTGAGAGGCCAAACCCTATTACTATAGACGGGTATTTCTTATCTATTTTACATAACATTCTGTTGCGAGATATAAGGATTTCTATGGAAGGACCTTGAGAAAATTACCCAAATTCAGATATCGTTTGCAAATAAAAACACATCAACAGAAGCTTTTTAATGATAACTTGCGTAAATCATGATTCTCTATTTTCTTGTTACCCGTCTCTGAAATAAATCCATGAGGACACAACAATTGAAGTTAAAGTTCGTGAAGCTAAATTATCTCTGCCTCTCTTTCTTTAATTTTATTATTACTTTTTTTCAACTCTAACGCACAAAACTATTTACGCACATATTTACATATGTACTTACATACAATGTGCGAATATCCTCTCGCCTAGCGAAATCAATCGTTTACACATTGAAGCACCCTATCTACAGTTTACGTGATATTTACTTAAATATTCCACTTAATGACCAACCAATAATAAAATACAAGCTTTCTTTTCCGAAAATGCTACCGAACATACATAAATTTTTCGTGTAAAATGGTGAAATCCTACAATGTTGTTGCTATACATTGCCGCCACAGCTCAAGAACTGTTTAACGAATGAGTAGCTGCTGCTATCAGGGCTCCATTTTTATTTTCTTGTGCATACCGCATCCGAGTACTTAGTTTATAGTTCAATTAAAATGGCGATGCATTAAAGTGTAATAAAGTGTGGTAATTTTCAACTCGACGCCAACAAGCGGAACACAACAACAACTATGGTAATGAGAAATTCCTCTGTAAACTACACAGGAATAAGACGCATGCAAATACACGTAAAAATACAACAAATAGTGGGTGCATTTATATAGTTGCATTATTTGTTTGAATGCCGCAGAGCAGCAGTAAAGATAAGAAAGTTGCTTACTTTGCACATTTCTACATAAATGCGTTGGCTTGTATGTATGTTGGAAAATATGAATATAAAAGAGTAAATATAATGTAAGAGTGTCGCATTACTAAGTAAAAAGTATTAAAAAACGTACTTAAGTAAGCGCATAATAAAGTTTTGCGGTGAAGGTTATCTTACGCTTTTGATTATCATTTGCAAAATTTTCTTGTGGAGTAAAAAATGGTAGAATGCCAAAATTTATAGCTTATTTGCATTATAAAGGTTGCTTTCAACGCATTATAAATACTAAAGAATGTACGCATAGTTAGTACGAATGCCCATTATTTAAATCAAAGTGAGGGAATTTTAACAAAAAACACAGCAAAGCTAAAATGACAAAATAAAATATTGACTGATTTCGGCTTTTTCGTTATAACGAACGCATAGCTGAGTAACAGATTCAAGCTGATCATGCAATAAGGGTGTCTTTAATAACTCATAATTTGTACAGGGAAAAAAGTGATTACTCGTGAGATGGGCAGAAACGCTATTGACTACTTATAAACCTTGTCTAAAATTTGCATCATATGCTCTTTACCGTGATTTAAATTAACAATAATGTGAAAAACTGAAGTCGGAATTTTTATGCTCTCACCCTCTAGGATTGTTCTATATCGAAATAAAAATAACCCCTATTTAATTTTTCCATGTCTTTTATATAATTCTTGAAAATCAATGCTTTTGGATCGAACAACTCTGTTTCTCTTCATTGGATTCCCAGTAACAATACCCGATTATTTATTTAACCATTTTTTATTGTAACTATATATTATAGGTCCGCCGAAGCCCCCAGAAAATGCCAGAAAATGCAATAGGGGGTAGTGATGTGCCGAGTCGATACTTTTAAGTATTGATCGATACTCGGTACCGATTTAAAAAGTATCCAATTCTTTCGATACTCGGTACCCAAATATTTAGGAATAAAAGCGCACATAGGCCAAAACTAAGCAAAAAGTGGTTCAGAGGAGAATCACTAATCAAAACCGTATGCAGTGCTAAGAGAGCTTTTAATACTGACTCAAATGAAAAATTTCCCTCCGGTCCGTCGCCATAATGCAGAGGAACTCTTATTTGTCTGAAGCGTTTTTCTTCTGGACGAATCGGAAGATATTATCTTTGAAGGCCGATATTATATAGAATAGTATTGAACAAATTTTTTCTAAACTTGAAATACACATATTTAAAGGCGAAGATTTAGTGTAAAGAATAGGTATTGGGTACCGAAAAGGAAGCATTGGTTACCGAAATCTTTTTGAAGTATTGGATACTGAATATTGGGTACCGATAATTCAGCACATCACTACTGAGGGGTGGGGGATAAATAAAAAATTATTAGTATTAAAAAATGGTTAAATAAACAATTGTGTATTGTTATTGGAAGTATCCTGAAGAGAACCAGAGTTTTCCGATCGAGAGGTATTGATTTTCGAGAATTCTATTACATTTCTACGAAAACTTGTTTTTTCCCCATATAAAATACGCAGAAAACTTTGAGCGCTTTGAGCGACCTCTAAATATTTTTTGATAAAGAAATATGGGTCTATTTTTTCGATATAGAACAATCTTAGGGGGTAAAAGCATTAAAATTCAGACCTCACTTATTTTGACCCACTCTTGTGTATACATGTTACGAAAACCCCATACTTTCGCCGAAACATCAAATAGGGGAATTATGCGAAATCATATGATCATCAATCTGAAGATATGATGTGATGTGACGCCATGATTATTTCCTGCATTTGGTTGGCGTGTACATTAGACTGCATCGCCCCCATACAAAAAAAAAAATCGGTACCGTTTTTCCATTGGAGTTATAAAATCTATTATATTTTAAAATTGATTTTTTTGGAATAAAAATAGTCTTTTTAATATATTTTTTGAGAAAAATCACCTCAGCTGTCAAAACATTTTAAGCTCAAAAAAATTGCGCCAACGTGAAATATTGAAACAATGGGTATGTATACAGATACTATGCATGTCTAGTTCTTATCATAACTTTGTCTCGATATTTTTTAATTTTAATTATTCATTTATAAAAGCATAATATGATCTTTAACAAAAACTATATAAATCCAAGTCTGAATCTTTGTGCAACATTTGAAAAAAAAAACCCAACAAACTTTCGTAAAAATTTTGAATTTTATAATGTGATTTTATAGAAATATTTTGAGTATACAGTTTTGTAGCCCAGTCAATTTTACTGCAGATTTTAAGTAACTTTGACTTGCCGTTGATTTTCGGCAGTTTATTTTTTGTTGGCGATGTTAGTAATTTTCTTTCATACGAAGCATTTTCGATGATTTTTTTTATACGGAGAAAATGAGCAACACCTTCAACAAAAAAAAATTTCCAAAAATCAGTCTTAATTTTGAGCTACTTTAAACTTGAACTCTGTTGTACTAAAATTCAATGGGTTATAAAACTGCATACACAAAATATTTCTAGAAAATCGAATTAAGAAGCTCGAAAATGCTAAAATGCGCACAAATTAGCCATAAATTGTCTAGTGCATTAATATTAACGCAATACAATAATTTCATATCAGGGGGATTACAGAAAAAATGTCAATTGACTTTATTTCTCACCAGTATGTGAAATAGTGTCAATTGACCTTATTTCCGTTGATCTTGTTACCTGTCACCGTGTGAGTTATATTACTGTAGCCATGACAGGACACATGTATGTACATAAGTATATATACAGGGTATCCTAGACCACCCGTCCACCCCCTCTAAAATAGAGGAATGCTCTCTCTTTTGGTCGTATAACCTGGCATAACTTTGCACTCTATTCCAAAAATGCTCAATTCCGAGTAACGCCTAATTTGTTTTTTAAATTCGATGCCATATGAGAATATCAAATATACGTGAATCCGTATGAATGCGAATATGCACATAAATAAATATGTAACAAGTAAAGCACAAAAATTGCATTCAGAATTAAATTACATGCATTTACTTGCAAATGTTGTGAGCGCGCAAAAGCCGAAATGGATGAATAAACCGAGTGCCTGCACTTGCCACTTTTTGTAAATATTTCAAACAATTTTATTTTCCGACTACAACAATGTTGTATTCAATTGAGTTTAATTGAATTTTACGTGAAAGGTGAGATAGCTTAAAAAATATCCCTAGCTAAGTGAACAAATTAATTAACAAAAATAAATAAAAAATTGAAAGCAGTGAGTCCATGAATTCATGAACTGAGAGTAGTAAATGTGGCAACATAAAAATACTCTGCTGCACAACGGTGTAAAATGTGTACAAATACGTGCGAATGTCAGCACAAGTGCAACAAATGGGCTACACATGCGCAAAAAAAGGCGAACAGCGAAATGTGTAACAAATTTATTGCGTGGCAATTTGTTTGGCACTTAGCTGCCATCAGCGCCACCAATAACAACTCAACTGCAACAGTGCAACATGAGCACGCACCGAGCCATACATACAAACATACGTATGTGTGTACATTAGGGTGGTCCAAAAACAGTAAAGTCGGACTTGTAATGCTCTCACCCCCTAGGATTGTTCCATATACACCCCTATTTATTTATTTTGAAATCAAAAAATATTTAGAGCTCGCTCAAAGCGCTCAAAGTTCTCCATGTATTTTTATATGGGAAAAATAAAATTTTTCGTAGAAATGGTATAGAATTCTTGAAAACCAATACTTTTCGATCGGAAAATTTTGGCTCTCTCCAGGAGGCTTTTTTTACTAAACATTTTTTATTGACCCGCCCATTGCATTTTACGGGGTTTTTGGCGGACCTTTAAATTATAGTTGCGATGAAAAAATGGTTAAACAATTGGGCATTATTATTGGGAATCTCCTGCAGATAAACGGAATTTTCCGATAGAAAAATTTTGATTTTTAATAATTATATACCGTTTCTACGAAAAGTTGTT
Source organism: Rhagoletis zephyria (assembly GCF_001687245.7). NCBI lineage: Eukaryota > Metazoa > Arthropoda > Insecta > Diptera > Tephritidae > Rhagoletis > Rhagoletis zephyria. Next base: position 11,242 of record NW_016168239.1, on the reverse strand, counting down.
TTTCCCCTATATAAAATACATGGAAAACTTTGGGCGCTTTGAGCGACCTTTAAATATTTTTTGATTTCAAAATAAAAAAATAGGGGTAAATTTTTTTCGGTAAGGAACAATCCTAAGGGGTGAGAGCATAAAAATAGCGACTATACTTTATCACGTGCATTTTTGGACCGCCCTAATGTACATTCCCTGCAGAAAAAAAATATCAATTGATAAAAAACACAAAATAGTTCGCTTTTTTGCGGGATTTCTATAAAATATATAACTTTAAACTGGTTGAGAAGTAATGCAGACGTAATCGGGAGATGGTTTTCAACAAACAAGTTTCCATTTAAATATCCTCATACACATTTTTCTTAGAATACAGAAATACTTTTTCGAATTGAGGACAAATAAAAGGAACATCGAAATTTAATATTATTAGTGTGAATTTATGTCTGGTGGAGTAGTTAGTTACTGGTTAGTTAACATCTAATGCGGTGGTAATCAACCTTGACTATTTCGCGGCCATCACAATAGAAATATAGTTAGCTTTCCTCAAAGAAAATATATACAGATAGTACTGACCTTTAGTTCCTTCCAAATCAACTTCAAGTTAACTTATAGTTAGATACATTTCCCGCAGGGTTGTTTTCGGCCACCACCACAACCTCCCCGGTTTTGTTGCTCTGTTGTCGATAATGAACCAACGTTAAATGCAGCTAGCTGCGCGTAATCGAGTGTAGACAAAGTGCAATAAATGTGCACTAAAAAGAACATGCAATAAGTTTGTCTTATGACCGTTGTTGTTTTTTCCCGCTATCGTTAGCAAAATGCAGGCGCCAGCGATACCAAGTCGCCGCAAAGATGCGACAATTTCGATATAAAGAAAGAATTATTTGTTTTTCATTTGCTATTGCGATTTATTTTCTTTTTGCTATATCTCATTCTGCTTCTCATTTCGCTCCATTGAATTCGGTTAGCAGAAAGTAAGCTTTGGGTGCCTTTCACTTGTCTTATCCTTTCGATTTGTTGCACATTACTGAGCGGATTCGCTTACTACAGTTCTTAAGCTGTTGGAGTTTTCATTCACTTGCCTTAATTAAAATTCTACAAATCACCAAGAATGGAGAGAATTCTTCCTAATGAACTTTATACTTTTAACGCAAGTTTTTTTTTAACTCACCGATTTATTCTGAGAATGTTTGATACAATTTAGATAACGTGTTTTCGTCTAGAATAGAAATTTTAACATTTACAATAGAATTATAGAGACGAAAAGGAAAGAAAAAGAAGTGCGATAGGAAAGCATACCTAGATAGACTTGTCTGAGACTTAATTTCATATCCCAGGAATGGACTTTACCGAAGCTTGTGTTTATTTCAAAGGAATATAAAGTCCAACGGCTTCCAACTGATAAGACTTGCTTATTTCTTTTTTATGGTGCTGGAAAGACTACTAGCCCTTCGACTACTAACAACACGACAAAGTATTGTATTCCTGGGACTACCAAAGCAACGTCATTGGGTAATCAAGATTTGCAAGAACTACTGGTAAATTTATTGATTTTCTATTTCAATCTGAAGAGCAATAAATTCGTTTAATTACTTAGTTCTTGAAGCCTCTTGGTGTTTCCCCAGCAATACTTGTGTTGTTGTAGTGGCTACTTAGCCCTGACAAGATGGGCTGGTCCCGAATCGTGGTAGTTAGTCTCAAATAACGGAACACCCAGGATGTGTGCCACTCCAGCTGGGTTATTGCGTAGTGAGAGCGTTAGTCGAGTGGGGTTTAGAGGACATGCAAAGAAATGTCTTGAGTCTTGGGCACATCTTCATCTATCCTATTCAGGTAGGATTTTAGCCTGCCGTGAATACCGTTTATGACCTGCCGGTGCCAGAAGTGGTTTTATATACCTCTGGACTTCGTCCGTTAGTTCACATAGAAGCCTTAGTAGAAGAAGTAGCCTCGTCCCTGTGCCCTGCTAGTCCCCGATGACCACATGGATGCTGCATAGTTTAGATAGGTAACACAGCTTGCTTGAATGCGAATCACAAACAGGAGATTTACACAATAACCGGCCGATTCGAGACAGACGGGGCATATATGTATAGCCAAATTTTCTTGGAATGCTATAAAAGGAGATGGAGAATAAACGGGAATAAATGATCTATATTAGTTATGGTATTCGGTTTCTTTACCTTTGTCTGACAGACCAAAACCTGAAAAAGCGCATATATAGCACAAAAAACTGAACTTTTTATACCGGAACGAGGTTGCATAGGAAACTTTGTAATGCAGTAGGACTAAACGCGTTGATAAAGTGGAGTGATACAAGGTTAAGCCACTACAGAATATTGGGGGACCTTCTTCCAAACCTTGCGTGCCGAGACTACAAAGTATCGTCCTTTGATCTGAGGAGTTATTTCCACACAAAGTTTTTTTAACAAACATGAGAACCTTATCTTTAATCAAAGTTCTGGTGCTGCAGTCTGTTACCACAGCGACGGTCTCCTAACTTAACGAATAGAAATTTCATAAGCGACTAGCAACTCCTAGTGCCTAAAAATATGCTACACCCCAATCAGCTAGTACCGAACCGGATATAAATCGCGTATATACAAATACATATGTATGTCTAAAGCTGCCTATGCCAATATTTCGTATACAAAATCATGCAGATGGACTTCTCAAGTGACACATCACAAAACTTACTAGAGTAATGACGAATCCCTCAGAAATCCCTATCGAATTTTCCAAAGGCCACAGCGTTATAAGCCGTAGGGACTCCGCATGAATTAAAACCATACAGAGATAGTAACTGATTGATATGATATCGCATATATACAAATACATATGTCTAAAGCTGCCTATGTAAATATTTCGTATACAAAATTATGCAGGTGGACTTCTCAAGTGACACATCACAAAACTTACTAAAGTAATGACGAACCATCCCTCAGAAACCCTTACCGAGTTTTTCAAAGGCCACAGCGTTATAAGCCGTAGGCACTCCGCATGACTTAAAACCATACAGAGATAGTAACTGATTGTTATCTTGGCCAAAGCGCCTATGCAAAAAATCTTTAATTGAATAAATTGTGTATAAATAAATTCATCCTTGTCCTCCTCTCTCTCTGCTCAGAAATCCGCAAAGCTTTTTGGTTATTCTCCTAACCTTCAGTAGCTATTTTCTCTGAAAGTCAGGCAGCTTTTAAAGTCCTTGAAATCAGTGCTGTCATTATTGCTTAAATCGAAGGGTTTGGGTTATTTTTAAACACTTAATTTTTATCAATTTTTTTTTAATTCGAATACTAGACAAGTTAGTAAGTGAAATATGAGGATTTTTTTTAAGTTTCGGTTAGATCAATAATGTTTTACCAAGAAATTTACACTTTGCTCAGTGAACGTGAAGTAAGAACACAAAAAAATCTATTTTATATTTGACCGGTGTTACTTAGCTTTACCAGTGTTTTAGACCAAAGGCCATCATATGGGGCCCACATAGGACTTTGGATCAAAAAAAAATCATAGCCCTAATAAAGGTACTGACAATCGGTTCACGTGGACCAAAGTTATGCGGTAACTTACCCCAAAAATATATATCGACGAATTGATAATAAAATAAAAATATTCCTATGAATTGAAAAACTTCCTGTTTTTTTGAAGTCGGTTAAAAATAATCTTCTTTTTTAAAGCCTGTCCAAATTAAATAAATTTGGTATCATATGTAAGAGGAATGAAATAGCTTTTAAACAAAAATAGCGAACGACCTCTATTTATATTTTTTTATAATTTAATACTACAGAAATGCATATACCTGACACAAGATTTGTTTTATGGTAATTAATTAACATTTTTTATTGAAATATTTTTCGATATGTGGCTTTCTTCGTTTAGACATTTCAGTTTTAAATCTATATAAATCCTCTTTTATTTGATACCAAACTTGTTTAATTTGGATAAGCGGTTTGTTTATTATCCGGAAAGAACTTTTATTTCGGAATAATATTCGCAAAAACCCTGATATGTACATTAAGGCAATAAAAAAAAGTAAAGTCGAAATTTTAATGCTTTCACCCCTAGGATTGTAGTATTCTGAAAAAAATAATACCCCTGTTTTTTTTTTACTTTGATTTCAAAAAATATTTTAAGGTCGCCCAAAGTGCTCAAAGTTTTCCATGCATTTTATATGGGAAAAACAAGTCTTCGTAGAAATGGTAAAGAATTCATGAAAATCAATATTTTTCGCGTGAAAAACTTTTCTTCCCTCCAAGCGACTACCAGTAACAATATCCAATTGTTTATTTAACCATTTTGTATTATTAACTCTTTTTTATAGGATTCCTAAAAACCTCAAAAAATGTAATGGAATACTCATAAAAAAATCGATAGTTTTAAAAAATGGTATTATAAACAATTGGGTATTATTATTTGGACTCTCCTGAAGAGAAACAAAGTTTTTCGATCGAAGAATATTGATTTTCAAAAATTCTATAGCATTTCTACGAAAACTTTACCTCTAAATATTTTTTTTATTTCAGAATAAACAAATAGAGCTTTTTCGCTATAGAAATAATCCTAGGGGAGAGAGCTTTCAAATTTCGACTTTACTTTTTCCCCCACATGCATTTTGGGACCACCCTAATACACATACATGCAGTATGTGCAGCTGCTGTGAGGTGGAGATTGGTAAGAGGCAAAAAATACTAACAAGATAGACTTTGCAGTTCCAATTTATAATATTTATTTAGGTCTTACCACTTCAACATGACTTTGTATCTCATGGAGGATCAAGCGCATAGTATTTTAGCCAGCATTTAGAAGATACATATACATATTCTCCCTATGATTTTTTAAATTTAGTAGCCCAAAAAATAAGATTTCGTTCTCAAAACTACTTAAATTCCATCTCATTTCACCAGATAGCATCCAAATCCCAGGCCAGTAGTTTATTCTAATAGGTATCGCATGTCCATTTCTGTTGTTTCCTAGTGACAAAAGACACGCTATTCTGGCCATACGTCAACTTTTGTCCTTGTGACTTTCCCGGCTTTCGAGAAGAATTTACTACGCCTAAATCTGTAGTAGATATGAGTACAAATGCATTTTAGACGAACGTTTTCAGAAATTAGGGAGCGTGCGTAAATTTCTGTCGTCCAAGGTATGGCCACACATTTCGCAGGTCTTGAAGTTCCTACTTTGAATTTACTTTGTTGACATGAAGACTTAAATATGTGCGAGAGCACTCAGTTGCAGGAAAGCAATTAAAATGCATATGACGTAAAGCGCAAGCAGATGTTAGAACGAGCACAAGGAATTTATCATTATTTACATACATACATGCATCTTATATATATATAGGTTTGTACATATGTATGTAGATATATGTTTACAAGATTTACACCCAGCTTACACACAGGTTAGGTTAAAAACTTTACACGCTCAAACATAGGGCTTTACTTTGTTCTTAACAAAACTTGTCTACTTCACTTTGATTGGCGCTGTGAGGGTCTAAGCTATTTTGGCTGAGTCCAATAAAGCACGACAGTCGCTTCCCTTCTGTGCCAACTGTTGTCAATTGGAAATGTCAATAGAACCAAAGCCCCCGCCCCCTGGTCTTGCAATCGCAGAGCAGGCCTCCCTCTTCCTCTACCACAAACCTGACAATTCAGTCGAAAATAGCACTTGTTGGTGATTTTGTGATTTTTCGCTTTAACTTAGGTTAGGTTAAATTGATTGCGGCGGACCCCACAAGAGGGACTCACCTAGACATTAACAGTCAATTGTTGTACCACACTACGACATTTAGTTAGAACGATAACTGTGCTGCTCAAAAAAAGGTTCCGCAGGCAGTTGATTCCACTCCGGAAAGTTTTTCGGAAGTGTTGATGAAATGTGCACGGAGGTGCTTAAACCTTAGTCTAGCGAAAGCCGCGCAGCTGAGAAGGAAGTGCTGAGATGATTTCACCCCTTCTTGCAAACAGCTGCAGCAGGCCACGGGTTGCAAACGAAACTCATAAGCCCTCCCGGTCCAAGGTGATGATCTGAAGGTTGTCCTGCCTAGCCAATTCATCAGCCCTGATATTTTCAGAGATATCACTGTGCCCTGGGACCCAAATCAGCTTGATTTGGAAGCATTCCGAGGCGATTGAGAGAGAGGCCAGGCATTTCCCGACCAGTTTTGAGCATACCAATAGTGACTCCAGCTCCCTAATTGTCGCTTGGCTATTAGATTAGATATTTACACTCCTAGTCGGCAAAACATTGGTGGACAGCCAGTCGGCTGCCTCCTTTATAGCGACCACCTCTGCCTGAAAGACGCTGCAGAGATCAGGCGGTCTGAACATAAGATCTATTGAGAGTTCCCGACAGTAGACACCTCCTCCAACTCTATACAAGTGAATTCGTCTCCTCACTCGAATTTATAGCCGTAGAGAGGGACGCGGGTGCTGAGTAGCGTATACGCTGCCTGCTTATTTGATAACAGGAGATACTTTGTTTTGTCCTCGAGAAGGCAGAATAGATATAGCCCTTGTTTTTGCCAAGGATGTCGGTGTCATAAGCATGTGTCTGCCCTTGTAAAAAATTGCACCTGAGCGGTTCATTTCTGGGATCTTATGGGCTCAGAGAGGCTTTTCCCAACTTTGATGGAGCTGGAGGTATTGCTCAACGTCATTTTACACAACCGTATCAGTTTCGCAGGGACACCACGTTCCGACATCCTCGCGCATAGGCAAATATATAGTGAATATCGATCCTATGCTCGCGAGTCTTTTCCAAGATTTGTAATCTATGCTTAGAAGGCTGAAACCATTGTCATCGAATGTGAGCTTGGGTTCGTCATCTCCGCTACCGTTCAATAAGGTAGAAAAGTTAAGGGAATCCTTAATTTAAGTGTCTCTGTCACTACAGGATTTTCTCTTGTTTTTGAGATCTTCCTTAAGTCGCCGGCATCTTTTTTTGTGGCGCCGCGAGTTTCCTCTTCGTACCAGTTGTTCTTTCGGGTTCGCCGAAATCTCACTTTTTCGGTGGCAGAATTTAGCACAGGCGCACAAAAATAAAGTGTCGGGTTCGAGGATTAGACTATCCTTTCCTTATTTACTTTGATACGCTGAACACAAGTGCTCACTGCTTGCTTTGTTTGAAGAGTGCAGTCTTAGAGCAGGTTTGAACGTCAAATGTCGAATGCTGTAATGTCTTTCCAATATTTTTCGATGCACATGCACAAGAAGATTTTTTAGTTAGTTTCTTAAAAAGTATTTCACGTGGTATAATGGAAATTTTCACAAAAAAGTAAAAAATTAAACAACTTAAAAAGCATTCTGATAAATTCGATGAAAATTCGCTTAGGGTTTGATAACTGCGCTTGGGTGCCATATATTAGTATTTATATATAGAATATTACTTTCATAATTTTATTTATTATTTAGTAAAGTCAAATGCTTGCAAACTTTTGTAATGCTGCTTGCTGGGTGTTCAACAACCGGCCATTAGTGTTCACAAGCACTTGCTCATGCAAAATACCAACATCATGGTATGAGTATACAACAACAAAGTAAGTAAGTAATGTGTATGCATTTGTCATTTAGCAGTGACTAAGTCTAGCTGAGGCTCAGGCCGAGTGGCCAAGGCAGTGGTGCGATTTAAATTTGTCATATCAAATACCAAAGCTGTTGTGTAATGTAGCAGCAATGTTTTTGTTTTTGTTGTTGTTGTTGTGCATGCACGTCTGTTGGTAGCAGTGGATTTAATCTAAATTCTACGAATTTAATACTAACACGCTACACATTCATTTTTTTTTTCTGGCGATTTAACTGCAACGTAATGGCAGTTACAATGCAACCTGACACACTACGAGTATGCTGTTGCATGTGAATATTTTTGAAATAACATATCAGCATGCATGCATATGGAAAACGTACCGTTTTGTTATGAAAAATAGCTTACGGCAACACTACAAACGAGCTGAAAAAAAATTTGAAGGACCTTTTTCATTTATTTTTACTGCACATTGCAGTGAGGCCGAGAAGTGGCTAACTTGAATGCGTTTGTACATCACATTAGGATTTATGTGCCTTAATTTTGGTACGTATTTGTATATTTGTGCATGTTAGTTTTTTCTCCAAATAGCAAAAATTTTGTTTAAAGCTGTTCTCCTTTAAAATCTTTCCTTTGCATTGAATCCGGTTTATATCAGATATATGTATATATTTCGCAGATAGTCTAAAATTACTGGATATTTAGTTAATTAAAATAGGTTGCACTCTAACTTAGTGGATTTATTGTGCCCTTAGCCTTAGGTGAAGTTAGGTTAGAATAGTTGCGGAAAAACTTTTACACCCAAGCGGCAACACAGTACCATTTTGATATCTTAAACGACGAATTACTAGAGAAGTCGTTGTAGGCGATGCCAACTAGGCAATGCCGACCACCTAGCTTCTCGATGTAAGGTCTGAGTTTTCCTAATAAGCTGTGTGTTCTCTTAGGTTTGTACACGGGCCACATGAATTTGGATGTAGGCCCGCTTGCCTCCATAATCAAGCCACCTTTGATCAAATTTCTGAGGAATGCAGAAAAAGATTTCGTTATATATGGTTCCAGTTGCCATCAAACTTCGGCTTGGCTAAATCCTGTCTTACTTTGTCAATGTTGTGATCTTTTTCTTATTGGTTCTTTCGCAAGCTCTTGCCCAATCGGAGCTACCTGATTTCCCTGCATTTTTGTTATTTTACTTATTACATAAAGTTCCAAAATTACTAAGAACTTTCTTAATTTTTTAATTAAAATTGTTTAATATAGTTTACTAGGCCACAAAATATTACAAACTTAATTTTTAAAGATATTCGCTAGCATCCTGTGCCGATGCTGTGTCAGTCTAAATTAACTTTTTTTTATTATAATTTAGTTTATTTTTATTAATATTAAAGATAGACAAGCAAGCGTAAAATTTTTCATCACTGAAAGCCAGTTGTTTTCAAGTCAAACAATTTCCAAACTGTATTGCCTTAAATTTGAAAAATGTCCGGATATCTGTTAGAGTACAGAGACACCTAAGGTCCTGGCTAAGCTAGTTCCTTCGAAAAAATGCAAATACATACATTTCTGTCTATACCAAGCCAAATATTATACACTTACACATAGGTATATATGTATATGCAAATGCATATATTCCGTTCATATGGCTTTTCACATAACAGCAAAAGCATTTGTCCGCCAGCATTTTCGCTGTCACCATTTTGAAAAGTTTCAGTTTTTAAGCTTCCGGCTAAACTTGCTAAGTGGCGGTTCAGGCTGACTGCCGTGTGCACTGCATATGTATGAATATACACATACAGTTGTCCACAAAATAATAGGAGTGCGATATTTTGACCAGTTTTGGCTATTTGTCTTTTGTTTATTTAATGTTTATTATTTTTTTATAAAAGCCTAGCTGGCTATACAACAAACACCATATAAATTCAGATTTTAAACTTTGTATAAAAATGATAAAAATTTTGCAATTTTTCACCCAAATTTCAAACTTTTTAATCAAAATCTTTAGAAAAAATTCTGGTATGCAGTTTTGTAGCACATTCAATTCTAGACTAAGGAAGTGCAAGTTTCAAGCGGCTAAAAAATTCCGTTGATTTTTGGCAATTTTTTTGCTGGCAGTGTCCTCCATATAAAAGAAAATTGTCGACATACTTTGTATGGAAATAACGTGAAACACCTTTAACCAAAAAAATTCTCAAAAATCAACGGAATTTTTTAGCCGCTTGAAACTTGCACTTCTTCAGACTGATGTATATGTATGTATACACAAATTTGTACATACAGTTGCGGTCAAAATAATAGCACCATTCCGAATGGTGTTGCTTGTAACTTATGTTTATTTTTAATAATTTTCATTTAAATTATATGTATGTAGTTCCATCTATAACAGAATCCACTTAAATTAAAGTTTGAAATGTAACAAAGTTCACAAAAAATTTTCGATTATATAGGCAGTTTTATAGCCCAATCAATTTAAGTTAAATAAAGTGTGAGTTTCATGCCCTTAAAGATTACTGTTTTTGCTAAGGGTGGCTACCATTTTCTTCCATGTAAAAATAAATTTTGTTGATGCTTTATAATAAATTGAAAATGTGCAGAGATAGGGCACTTTTGAACCGAATTCTGGGATAAGGCGTTCTTCAAACAATTAACCCTTTCGCGATATTGTTGCCATATGGCAACTTTCAACTTTGGAGAGGCGTTTACACTCCCATTTGCGAAAAATGTTTTTTCTTCTTATGTAATATTATAATTTGAAGTTTTAAGAGTATTCTCAATTTAAAAAAATCGCGATTTTGATACAAATATCATTACTATACCATTTATTGAGAAATGCTTTTGGCGCACTACATTTTTCCCAAAAAGGACCTTTTGCTTATTTCTATTTTTTAGTTAAGTTAGGTTGTATTTTAGAATACTTTTGGATAAAATATGTAAAAGATTGTAAGTGATATTCTTTTCCATACAAATTTTGTTCATAAGCAACTTAAAAAGCTGTTCAGACTTTTTTAACTTCGCTTGTTGCCGTACGGCAACAAATTAACTGTAAGGTGCTACTTTGCACTTCATCGCAAGAAAAATTCATTCGCGTTTGAGATTTGCAGCATACGGACGTTATATTTTTTGTACTGTTTAATTTTTTTAAAATGTCGTGAAAAATTAATGAAAAAGAAATTGAAAAAATTTTGGAGAATTTTGAGAACTCAGATGTTTCAGATTTTGGGGACTCAGAAGGAGAAGATGTTTTAGATAATTTACTAGACGCGTTTGATAAAAATGAAACTTTTATTATAGACGAACTTTCTCGGCAAGGTCAAGATAGCATAAATATTCAAAATATTAACGGCGATAGCGATGATGAAAGGACATTGTCTGGAGAAGTCCATACTTCAGAAACCCGTGATGCAATCGAAGTTTTTAAGAAAACGGACGATTTTCGATGGAAAAAGACTTCGTGGACAATTCCTGAAGCAGATTTTTCTGAATCTTACCCAAAAAAGGACGTAAAGCTTCCTGTACAGTATTTTTTGGAGTACTTCACGGAACCCTTTCTTGAAGAAGTGGTTCAAGCTACAAACCAGGCAACTCTTTTAGAAAACGGGCGATCGATCAATTTGACGAAAGAAGAATTTCTTAAATTCATAGCTTTAGACATTATGATTGGGACAATCAATTATCCTAGACTGGAAATGTATTGGGCTACTCCTACTGATATTCCATCTTTTCGGCAAAA
>NW_016168238.1:0-19688 GCF_001687245.7 Rhagoletis zephyria | reverse complement strand
GATTTGTATTAGTCCCCTTTCAGACACGTCAAGTCTTGCTTTCAAGTCTTCCACACAAAAGAGAATGCGATAAAAATTGCTTTCAAGACTTTAAGTGTCTGAAAGGGGACTTAGGTACGTAACAGCGCGATAAGATGCCGCTTGAATTAGCGCCTGGCGACCTTATCCACTGGTGCATTACCTCATACCAGCACTAAAAGAATCATGTACTAACAAAAATAAGTAGGTAGTGAAGTTTATGTATCTATTTACTGTATAAACTGCTTTTGTATGTATTGCCAGCAAACTAAACCAGCAACTGTCTACATTCACCATGGAAATATACAATTCACCAAGGAAAGGCCAACATAGTTCCATGTAGAAGCTCATAGCTCACACATAGCACAAAGCTCGATTTGGTGTTTAATGCATGTCCTCGCCGGCAGAACTGCTTCCACTTTTCCGCCAGGTTTGCGTCCGTAGGAAACGAAAAAAAAACTTATATAGCACGCTTTCCTTTTGTTTTCACCATTACACTTTGCCACTGCACACTTCTTTTTGCTTTTTAATGTCTCAATAATTGTTTAAAACCACGCAGAAATATTAACGCACAAAAATTTAAAATTATTATTTGGTTTTTTCGTATGCTCACATTCAACAATTGCACCAAGATGACGTCACGCATACAGCTCATTCTGTCAAAATCACAATGAGCGGATTAGCGGTACCGCGATTGGCGCAATCTCTATTTCTCTCAATCGTGACTCTCAAGCGGGTACAATTGGGCATTAATTAGTCGCAACTAGTCTTATACGGGTACTAATGGAGGTCAATTAGTCTCGAATGAAATTTCATGTGCGGCGTTGGCACACAGAGAGAGTATTCGCCTAACAAATCTGAGCATCCCGGTTCGAATCTCAGCTGGCTCAAATTTTTATCACCTGTAATCCGTCGTAGATTCGATTTTGCTACGAATCATAAAATCGGTATGCTGAAATCCGCGTTGTTGCATCGTAATTTCGAAATTCGTAGGCAATCTTCGAAATTCGTAATGATAGTATGCCTGAATCCGACGTAGCTGTAATTTTTATGTATTTGTCGGAAATTTTGTACGAATAGCAACTCGTGTCGGAGGGAAACAAATTGTTTTAAAATATCAATAAAATAAAGAGTGTAAACCCAAAAATATGTATGTAAGTTGAAGTGTGAATAGAAAAACAATTTTTTTATAAAATGTTTACAAAATTGTCAGATCGAAGTTCACAACAAATCGCTAGCAATACGAAAAACTGGTGGAATGCATGAGCGAGAGGCTTTGTAAAAGGAGCTAAAGAGGATGTGGTAGAATTTTGGGAAAGCATTCCAAGAATTAAAGCGGCACAATATCTAGTGAAATGGAGGCCCTTAAAAGGAGGGAGCTTACATTTTATCATTTAAGCTAAATGGATCAGAACAATCTCCTAGCAATCTCCTTTGTATATTAATGCAACTGTTAGCTGTTCCTCATGGGACAAATGTGCACCGGCCACTGAATCCTTTGTGCTCTACTTAATTAAAGAAAAGTCTTCAAATAATGATTAAACTAATTTTTTAAATTTCTCTATTCACTTGCGATTATATTTATTTTGATTTGTTTCTGCCAAAGCAGCTGATTAAGAACTTCGAATTTCACGTTTTCAGCAGGCAGTGCCGCTGATAGTTACGATCGGATTACAGCATACCAATTTTCGAATTTTCGGAACGGAACTACGAATTCGTAGCTACGAACATTCGGATCACATAGGGGTGTATTTTTATTTTTTAAAAGTGACTAGTCGCTTTTTATCCCGTTCGGGTATAAAGGTGAACAATTAGTCTCTTCATAGGACATGCTCGAACAAAAGCGAACAGTTCATTCCATATAAAGAGATCAAAAGTGGTATTAGTCGCATGCTCCTTTGCGATTGCTCCCGGAGTCATCCCGGATTAGTCCCATTTTTTGCAGGGAAAGAACAACAACACAACGTCATATATGAGATAAAATGCAATGGCAAAGAAGACGAACGCTGCAGCAAAATATACATAGGAACGACGAAGCGAGCTTTGGGAGCCAGAATCAACGAGCATAAAACAGACGCGAAAAATAGGAAGATGACAACTGCATTAGCTCAGCACCTGGCGCAAAGCTAGCACACAGCGGACTTCGATAATACAAGAGTAATAGACATCGAAAGAACGTATTTTAAACGAATTGCTCTCTATTTTTGCTTACAGTGTAGTTCTGCGTTAAATTCCCTTCTGCAGTATACGCATAAAATCGAACGGTATTTTTGCCAGTAACTGATAAGCGAATTATTGGAAATTAAAGGTAAATTGTTACTGTTTCCTAGCCTTCAATGCGATACGCATATTTGTTCTCAGCGTCTTGGGTTTTTCAGTGGTGGCGGGCAAACGCGGACGGCCGCGGCAGGAACGGATGACCGCCAACAGGCTCGCAAGTATTTATTTAGCTTTTTACTTTTTCATGTTCCTTTTTATTTTTGCTGAAAATTTTAATTAATTAACTTTCATACACATGTACATACATACATACTACGTATGTATGTATACAATATATGCATTGAAATTTATTAATATATTTGTTAATTTCAATTTGTTCGTATAATAAAGGATATTTAGTTCAATGTTATCATATTAGGTAGTTTTTATTTAGAACAGAGGGCTTTGGATGTACATTAGGGTAGGTAAAAAAAAATCAAGTAATTTTTTTTTTGATCCGACACACAAAAACTATTCCCTGGGTACCTCTAGAAAGTACTTACAAAATCTGAGCTTTTAATATTAACGGGAAGATTATGTGGTTTTATGTCATTTCTATGTTTCCTCTTATATTTCTACATTGCATATATAGTTTTTGGAGCTGTGAGTTGTGTTTTCTTTTGTATAACTAAAACCAATTAATTAACTGCTGAGTTTTAATATATTCTTGAATATTGCAATTCATTTGCTAATAATCTAATATAAATAAAGAAATCCCTTTAATTGGCATACCGATGTCAACAATTCATGAAATAAAATTACCAACAGTGAAAGAGGTTATGTGTTTATTTTTTCATCAACGTAATATTCTTAAATATTCTCAAAATTCATAAATTAAATGGATAAATTGGAAATATTTACTAAAAAACTAAAAAAATCAGTAGGCATTGGAATGCCACTGCGAATATCTTCTAAATGGTTAGAGTAATCGATTTTGACGTAGAATACGTCTTACCTTACGATATGGAGGCTTTGCTGAAATGTTGTAGTTGTAATTTTTAGAGCTTCACGAAAACGCTTCTTGCACGAGAACTAATGAATCGATTTCAAAGAAAAGTATGGCATTTCAAAGATAAAATTCCAAACCTATCGACAGATATATTTCTGTAAGTAACCGATTCGGCGTCTGTCCTAGAAAAACAACGGTAAATATTGCCTTATTTTGGGGTCAACTTTGAGCCTTTAAAGTGCTCCAGCAGCTTATGATTTGCAGATATACATAACTTTCATTTTCGGGATATAGATTCTTTGGAGCAATAGAAATATTATCGTGTACAGATTTTATATAAATTCAACAAATATTGAACATTTTAAGGCAAAAAAATTGTTGAAAAAAATTTTCAAAATTTTTTTATTACCAAAATGCTCGAAAACCGCTCGAATGATTTGGTTTTTGTTTTCTTTAATCAAACATTCAAGAGTTTTCCTTTCCTTTGGTATATGGGAAGTACTGGTTGATATCTTCTAAGTATGTTTATTTGATTCAAACATATGGGCATAAATGACTTCCCATACAAAATCACTTCGTCATCGTTTTGCAAACACGTGCATGAGTTGGAAGTGAGGAATGAGACAAAAAGTTTGTATGTATGCATAAGTATATATTTCGGCTTTTAATAAACAGAAGGCGCAATATTTACAGCCTAATCGCAGCGTATGTACATATGTAAATACATACATACGTACATATGTCTATACATATTATATATGTACATACATATATGTATGAACACATGTATGCATGTTTTTATCGACCTTGTTATTGACTTCGTAATCGATTTTGTTATCGATCTTGTAATTGATTTTTTGATAGATTTTATAATCGATTTACTTATCGATATTTTTACCGATATTTTTATCGATATAATTATCGATTTTGGTATCGATATTTTCATCGATTTTTGTATCGAATTTGCTATCGATATTGTTATCGCTTTTGTTATCGATATTTTTGTCTTATCTTATCCATATCGCGTATTCTACGTTTAAATTTAGCGGCTGTATCTCCGATGCAGCCTGCAGACCAAGACGAAGGCGCTGGACTGTACCTTTTTTGTAGAGCGTTCAATTTCCTATAGAAATAATTGAACATTATTTGACAATAATTATTTTTTAGTAAGTTACAAAATTCAAAACAAATAATTAATTTCCTTAAAATACTTCAATCTTTGACCTTGAATATCTTTTAAATGGTTAGATTAATGAAAAGAGTATATGAGACCATTTTTGTAGAGCGACGATGCAACTGGTTTAACGATCTATTGGTGATAAGATATGACCATTTTTATATGAGACCAAATTTAAAATGGAAAACTATGATGAGCATAATCTTCCCGTTAATATTAAGAGCTCAGATTTGGTAAGTACTTTCTAGAGGTACCCGGGAACTAGTTTTCGTGTGTCGGATCCAAAAAAAGTACTTGATTTTTTTTTTATCCACCCTAATGTACATATTCTAAAATGGAGACAAGAGCCACAATGAAGGTGAAATAACGCCCGCGGGCTTTATTTCATTTTTTAGGAAATGAGGCCCGCGGGCGTTACTGTCAAATCGAAATGGAAATAATGTCCACCGGCAAAAGGCAATAAAGACCGAGGCCTTAATTTCTTTTTCGAAAAGGCAATAATGCCCGCGGGCTTAGTTCATATTCTTGTGAATTATGATTCCGAAGTTGTAGCTGATACAAAATTTCACACCTGTGGACAGTGATCGGACTTAAAAAAATGCCTGTGGTAGAATCTGGAAAAAAAATGTGGTAGATTTCAGAATAATGTAATAGATCCCAGGTTTTGGATCAAAAATTAAAAAAATTCTGCCAGGTTTCACCTACACTGCAAACATTTTAATTAGAATCTAAAAAAAAAAAAATAATTTTAGTATAATAAAGTGCAAAATTGAATTAGCAACTTGCGTTGAGTTTTGGAAAATTTTTCCTTGACATTGTAAAGCAGCTCCTTCCATATCAAGATATTTTTCGAACATATTTTGAAAGATTTCTGCAACCTTGCGGAGTGCTACCAGATTTTCTTTTTATCACATCACGATGTAGCGAACAAATATGGCACGTTCCAGAAACCGCTACTTGGGATTTGACGATTTTGACAATTCCCGAGTAAAAGTAAACCACACTTTAGAAACTTCATGTGCTCTGAAATTTGCTAATACTTTCACAAAAATCGCCGTTTTCTAACATTTTACAGTTTATTTTATCCTCCCATTCTGCCTGTTGTTAGTGTTTAGTGTTGGACAATTGTCGAGCAAAACTAAAACTATTCAAAACCACGAATATGTGGTAGATTTCAGACCTTGTGTGGTAGATGGGGTAGATGCTCAAAAAAGTGGCAGATCTACCACAATGTGGTAGAAGTCCGATCACTGCCTGTGGAATGTGCCACGTCCCCTTCAAAAAAAAAAAATATATATATATATGGGTATTTCCATACGTCGCATACGTGACAGTCGTACGTTTCAATGTGACACAAACAAGGAATACCATTTGTTTTTTTTTAACTTTTTCGGGCCATTGTATAGCACATAATTAGCTCTATATTTAACCGAAAAATGAAAACAATCGAACTGCTTGGTCCTGAAATATAAGCATTTAAAGAGAGTGTCCTTACGTGACAAAAAATGGAAGTCGATTTTTTCTTTTCTTACAAAATCGCAAAACTGCGAATTGTGGATGGCTATTTTCATGAAACTTATTTTAATATGATTTGGAGCAATTCTAGTTGTTTTTAGAGTTTTTTGAATTGATGCAACTTGTTTCAATTTTCTTTTACAACCCCAAGTGTGAAACGTCACGGGACCAAATCGGACCATAAATACGGTTTTTCGAAATATCTCAACCTTGGCGCCACCTAGGAAGACCATTTTACGCCAACATGATTCTACTTACATAGCCAGTATATATTTTAAAAAGCAGACAAATCGGCCCGTAAATACGTTTGATATAAAACTTTTATATTTTTTGTCGTGGTGGACCTTCCGATGGAATCACCCATATTCCTTGCTATAAGCATTTATCATAGATCTTCACACTAAATTTCAAGTTCATGTGACCTGTGGTTCCGAAGTTATATCTGTTTAAAAACTTCACGCCAATGGGATGTTCCACGCCTTCTTGTACAACCTCATTTATATATACCCTACTATAAGCACCCACCATAGATATATCTGCATGCCAAATTCAATCTCATGTGACTTATGGTTCCGGTAAAGCTGGTAAAAAGTGTCACGCCTGTCGAATGTGCCACGCCCCTTTTACAAACTCATTTATATATAGCCTACTATAAGCACCCACCATAGATACGTCTGCATACCAAATCTGAAGTTTATGTGACTTATGGCTCTGAAGTTATAGCTGAGAAACATTTCTACTCCTTTTAGAAACTCATTTATATATACCTTATTATAAGCACCTACATTAGATATGTCCGTATACCAAATTTCAAGTGCATGTGACAAACTAATTTATTTATACATACCTTATTATAAGCGCCTATATATGTATGCCTGCGTAACAACTTTCAAGTTTGTAGGACTTATGGTTCCGAAGTTATAGCTGATAAAAAAAAGTCCACACCCTCTTTTACAAACCCATTTAAATATACCTTACTATAAGCACCTACCATAGATATGTAGTGGCATACCAAATTTCAAGTTCATATGATATATGGTTCCGAAGTTATAGCTGATAACAATTTCCCCGAATATGGGATGTGCCACGCCCCCTTTTACAAACTAATTTATATATACCCTACTATAAGCACCTACCATAGGTATGTCTGCATACCAAATTTCAAGTTCATATGATATATGTTCCGAAGTTATAGCTGATAAAAATTTCCCCGAATATGGGATGTACCACGCCCTCTTTTATAAGCTCACTTATAATATAGACTACTATAAGAACCTACCAAAGATATATGAGCCATTCTTTATTAAGTCGGACGATTTCGTAAAAAAAATTATGTCATGGCTCCGATCCAGCTTACAAATTTTTTGATGGGTTCTAAACATAGAAATAAGCTAACACGTATTCGAGGAAATTTTTCATTTTTTTTTCTTCGGAGATATGATCTGTCAAAGTTTGTCATTTTTTCGTGATTCTGACTCATCATTACTTCTTCAAATCGTTGTATCTCGGGTTCTGCTCATCGTAGAGACTTCATCTTAACGTCGTTTTAAAGCTAAATTAAACAGGCTTAACACAGGCTTATCTATATATAAGATGAACTTTTTGAAATTGATTTGCATAGTGAAGACCAGTAAATTAGGGACTCAAAATTATACCATCGAATCCTTCTTAATTCTCTATAAAAAACGTGGTTCAAAAAAATGGGGGTTTCTCAAGAACTATTTTTAAAATTTTATTCTGACAAGCAATCCCACTAAATATAATTGAAAATTAAGCCCTTTCAAAGCCGTTTTGGATGATACCCCTAGCGTAGTAATTCATTGAAATTAATTGAATTACATTTTTTTACAGGTGGCAAACCATCTCATGCTCCATATTCATATTGTTAAAATTAATTTAACCTATCATATACATTGAATTTAATTTTTAAGCAAGTAGCAGCCCTGTTAAAAATAGTTTCAAATATAACCTTATTAAACTTTTCAGTCTGACACCAATAGTGTTAGACATATTTCAGTAACCTAATTCCCTTGAATTAAAGTTGAATTTAATTTTTAAACAAATGGTAATCCTCCCACATGTTGTTTAGATTGATTTTTTAGCAGGTGGCAACCCTTTTTATGTTTTAACCTAGATATAAACCTTCTCCGCGGCGATGTGAATACGTAGGTATCAATGTTTCCACAATCGGACCTGGATACCATGGAGTCTATCGATGTCAAACTTCAAGCAACTTATTTTCGTTGTTTTGGCCGAATACTTGGACATCCTCCCACTCTATTTACATGATTTTAAACATTTACAGTTTTAAATATTGTAACACGTCGTTTCTAAACATTTTGAGTTAAAATGTTCATAAAAATAATTTTGGCCGCCCATATGCAGCAGAGGCGGATGGGGTGTAGCACATAAAACCCCGCCCATTAGAAAGAGAAGAGTCCAAATCGTCCTTTCTCTCTCCGATACCTCTGCTGATTCGTGGGGACTCACTGGAAAATGGGGTAAAGCATTTTGACAGAGAAAATGTACACTCAGTTTACGACAACGACAGGATTTTTGCACAAAATACCTTTCTGCGTTGTAGGCCTTGGCCGCGCTTAGAAAAATAACCCTCATCAGTCCAACTCCGGCTACGCTGACCACAGTATTTTTTGAAAAAAATTAATATTTCAAACCGAATTTATTAATTAATTTGTGTTCGAAAATTTAAATCTCTATTTCAAACTAACGTTTTTATCGTTCGACCACATGTATGTTAAAATTTTCGGACTCGGGTTATGCGTTTGCATACAATAACCTAAAATTATTGTACAAATAACCGAACCATACTGAACAAAATACCTTTTGCTTGTTCAAATTTCGATTCTAAGAAAGAGTTTAAAGATTTTAGATATTGGGTATGGTAGCACGAAATGTCACAATCTGGACAATGGAACTACCTTCGTTTTTATATCATGGAAAGTGGTATGTATATCAAAATGAATATAAAATTTTCATTCAAATGTTCTTAACGACTCGCATTTCCCCAAGTATGATTTTAACGTTTTGAGCGTGGAAAATTGGCATTGCTGTCGAATCTGAGCATTTTGATTGACGATCTAAAAAAAATCTGATAAATGATAAATATCGCACAAATTTATTGTAGTTGAATGAAATTCTGACCTTTCGCAAGTCTTCTCACATTTTCTCGCATTTATCGAAGTTATACTTTTGGGAAACAAAACACCGAAGTTTAAAAAAGCAGATTAGTTTTTGATGATGAGTTATGTCCGTATCGATGAGTGGAATATAGAATGGATTTCTATAGATATATATATAGATTAATCTTTAACGCTCGCAGTTCCGACGTTACATCTATTTCATTGGCGCTTGCTGATGCGTGGTTTCCTGATATCGATATCGTATTCTGCGCATAATTCGCTCACATTTTCGAAAATTGCGCGAAAATTACTTTCCGCATTGAAATTCCTGCATAGCTTTTTCCACACATATCAGGGTCTCCAAAAAATCTTGCGTTTCTGAATTCAGTGCAGTGCACTGACTGCATTATTTTGCAAGACATTTAAAATTCCAAATTAGAAATAGCAGCCAAGAACTCGGAAGTTTCTGTTCAAGGTGAATTTTTGCAAGGTGGTGTTGTCAACTGATTTCTTCGCCTTACATGTATTTTGTTTTTGCTTTTACTGATTTTATAGCACACCCATTAAAAGCAAAAAAAAANCTAAATCAACTCAGCTCGACGTTCTGATCATATAAGTATACATTTTCATGGGTCTATCTCTTTTTGTTCTGGTACTTACAAACATCGGACCAAAGTTATAATACCATTTCATGCTCATGAAAGGTATAACCACATGTAAACTTTGGGGCGATTTGAGATTTGACATAACACCCGCAATACAAAATACTGTAGTTATTGTTTTTGTGTTCTAGCTACCACCTTTTATAAATTCGCCTTGGTTCTGTTGCTGATTTGTCGTTTTTCCAATCTGACATTGAGCCCACCAGATTAATGTTTTCTTCGATTTTCGTTTTGACAAAATCATTTAACGCCGTAATAGTCCCCAACGCGTTATTGATACCAGCTACATACATCACAAACTACATTCACGTAGAGCTGGAAAACTGTCGATGGTCGTGGCCATCTATAGTTTGATAGTCGATAGTCACAACCATCGATAGTATCAATACTATCGAAAATGTCGACACTATCGATAGTTTTGATTAAAAAAGTCCAAAAATTAAACATAACAACTTTTATTGAAAATGAGATCAGAATTGCTAAAATATGGCCATATTTTTGTCAAGGGACAAAAATTTATCAACGATTTCAGCCTCAAGCAGCATCTGCGCTCTGAAATTATTTGCCCTGCTTTGCTANCATGTAAACTTTGGGGCGATTTGAGATTTGACATAACACCCGCAATACAAAATACTGTAGTTATTGTTTTTGTATTCTAGCTACCACCTTTTATAAATTCGCCTTGTTTCTGTTGCTGATTTGTCGTTTTTCCAAGCTGACATTGAGCCCACCAGATTAATGTTTACTTCGATTTTCGTTTTGACAAAATCATTTAACGCCGTAATAGTCCCAAACGCGTTATTGATACCAGCTACATACATCACCAACTACATTCACGTAGAGCTGGAAAACTATCGATGGTCGTGGCCATCTATAGTTTGATAGTCGATAGTCACAACCATCGATAGTATCAATACTATCGAAAATGTCGACACTATCGATAGTTTTGATTAAAAAAGTCCAAAATTAAACATAACAACTTTTATTGAAAATTAGATCAGAATTGCTAAAATATGGCCATATTTTTGTTAAGGGAATAAAGTTTGTCAACGATTTCAGCCTCAAGCAGCATCTGCGGTCTGAAATTATTTGCCCTGCTTTCCTAAATGTCCTTTCCGATATACTAGATGAAGCAGGTACCGCCGGCTTTTACTCTTTGAATAATGTATGTATGTATGAGTGAAAACTATCGATAGTGCTTACAAAACAAACGATGTTTTCGATAGTCAAAAACCATCGATACAAGCCATCGATAGTTTTCCAGCTCAATATTCACGGCTGGGTTAAAACTATGTGGAGCATGGAGCTAAGTCGTAATGATTCACATTTCACATTCGTGAATGAACTTCCAGTTTCGCATTTATACATTTCCATTGAGTAANCAAGGGACAAAAATTTATCAACGATTTCAGCCTCAAGCAGCATCTGCGCTCTGAAATTATTTGCCCTGCTTTGCTAAATGTCCCTTCCGATATGCTAGATGAAGCAGGTACCGCCGGCTTTTACTCTTTGAATAATGTATGTATGGATGAGTGAAAACTATCGATAGTGCTTACAAAACCAACGATGTTTTCGATAGTCAAAAACCATCGATACAAGCCACCAATAGTTTTCCAGCTCAATATTCACGGCTGGGTTAAAACTATGTGGAGCATGGAGCTAAGTCGTAATGATTCACATTTCACATTCGTGAATGAACTTCCAGTTTCGCATTTATACATTTCCATTGAGTAATGCAAAAAACTAAAACCTCTTGCAATTCCAGGTAGTCGAATTGTCAGAAAATTTATCACATTTTCAATTCCTTTCAAAGAAATTGGAAAAAATTACATTACTAACAAGTAATTAATTTCAATTACAATATGCAATTCCTTGTAATGGAATTAAAAAGAAAAAAATTACATTCGGAATTTCTTCTAAGAAATTGAAAAAGTAATCAATTCCTTTGCTTTGGACTGATGGAATTGATTCTTAATTACATTTACTGAAGACTGTAATTGTATTGTTACTGTATTTACGCAGCTCGGGTGGAGCACAGTGCACATAAATGGCAAGAGGAAGGTCATTGTATGCACGCTTGGGTTCCGGGGAATTCGTCACTAATCGCTGAAGCGCCCTCATATCTTTGGCCGTCAAATAGGTGATAAAGTTAAAAATCCAAACCCACCGGGGTAAAATCTTAGATCCGTCGCTGTTGTATATACATACATATCTCTAGCAGGTCTTGATGTTTTAAAACTTTCAAAATTCGTAAATATACTTTAATTTTTTGGAGATTTTTGCTNAAAAAAATTACATTACTAACAAGTAATTAATTTCAATTACAATATGCAATTCCTTGTAATGGAATTAAAAAGAAAAAAATTACATTTGGAATTTCTTCTAAGAAATTGAAAAAGTAATCAATTCCTTTGCTTTGGACTGATGGAATTGATTCTTAATTACATTTACTGAAGACTGTAATTGTATTGTTACTGTATTTACGCAGCTCGGGTGGAGCACAGTGCACATAAATGGCAAGAGGAAGGTCATTGTATGCACGCTTGGGTTCCGGGGA
Organism: Rhagoletis zephyria; assembly: GCF_001687245.7. Classification (NCBI taxonomy): domain Eukaryota; kingdom Metazoa; phylum Arthropoda; class Insecta; order Diptera; family Tephritidae; genus Rhagoletis; species Rhagoletis zephyria. Next base: position 7,411 of record NW_016168238.1, on the reverse strand, counting down.
ATTCGTCACTAATCGCTGAAGCGCCCTCATATCTTTGGCCGTCAAATAGGTGATAAAGTTAAAAATCCAAACCCACCGGGGTAAAATCTTAGATCCGTCGCTGTTGTATATATGTACATACATATCTCTAGCAGGTCTTGATCAAGGCGAATTTATATAAGGTGGTGTTACTAGATCAGCTGATTTTGTGTATGTGTTCCGCCTCACGGCTTCTTATGTCAAATTTAAAAATTTTGTTTGAATTTCCACACACACTCTTACAGATTTTGAATGTTTATGCCGCCAAAGCAAAAACAAAATACATGTAAGTTTTTGTTTTTGTACTCCTGCTATCACCTTATATAAATTCGCCTTGGTCTTGATGTTTTAAAACTTTCAAAATTCGTAAATGTACTTTAATTTTTTGGAGCTTTTTGCTTAGTTTTGAATTAACAACAGAAAAAAAGCTATTATCCTGAAATACAACAAACAATAGTTTAAGTATAATAAAGTAAATACTAAGTTAAACCTTTTGAAAACAGCATTTAAAAGTTGATATTACTTAGTTACCATTTTGTTTTATAAACTCTCAACTTTGAAAAAGGGAAAACAAATGAATAAATCCACATCGAGTAATTTGCTAACTTCCTTTATACTATTTTTTATCGCTCTCNACATTTTGTTTTAAAAACTCTCAACTTTGAAAAAGGGAAAACAAATGAATAAATCCACATCGGGTAATTTGCTAACTTCCTTTATACTATTTTTTATCGCTCTCTTTACATTGTGCGTCGCGGCGTATTTGTGTTTGCATATTTAAATCTTATATATAACAAGTAATTTTTAGCACAAAAAAAAACCGACTTAAAAAAAATATATATATATCTATATATTTCATGATCCAAGGATCGGATCTAAACCAAATTAGTATGGGACCACCTCTGAGACACTACCTTTCCGTTGCGAATTATTGAAATCGGTTGACGTGGTGCAAAGTTATGCGGTAACATACATAAAAAAAAAAAAAATATATATATATTCCGACGAACTGATAACCTGTTCCTTTTTTGGAAGTCGGTTAAAAATAAGTGCACGTTTTTGGTGTGACCTATCATGCAGATGGTTTATGCGAAGTTTTCCCGAATTCGGAAAAGGGGGCGTGGGTCGACATATATCGATAACGAAATCGATAAATAGTTATAACCAAATCGATAAATATTTATAACAAAATCGATAACAAAATCGATAAATATCGATAATTATCGATAAAAATCGATATGTATCGATAACAAAATTCACAAAGATCGATAACAAAATCGATAAAGACCGATAACAAAATTTCGATAACAAAATCGATAAATATCGATAAAAATATCGATAACAAAATCGATAAATAAAGATAACAAAATCGATAAAAATATCGATAACAAAATCTAAAAAAATATCGCTAACAAAATAGCTACAAAAATATCGATTGCAAAATGGATAACAAATTGATAAAATGTCGATAACAAAATCGATAAAAATATCGATAACAAAACCGATAAAAATATCGATTATTTTATCGATAAGTCCCGAGAATCCCGAAAATCTGTAAAATCCCAAAATAGTTCCCAGATTGGGTCTCTGTGTCTCTCTCTATATCCTTTCCTCTTTAATTACCTTTATTTTAATCTTTCTTTCCCTATCTTCATCTTTACGTTTATCGGTATCCTCCTCCTCCTCTTTGTTTTTACTTTTATGTTTATAATTTTCTTCATCTACTATTCCCCTTCACCTTTGCCCTAATATATATAAGTAAAGTCTTTAAATTTACCTTGGTCTTCATGTTTGCCTTTATCTTTACGCATCTTTGTTTTTGTTATTATTTTTACCTTAGCCTTTATCCTTTTCTTTATCTATGTACCTAGTCACCTTTACTTTCATTTTTGTATTGGTCTTTTTCTAAGTGTTATTCTGTAACCTTTTATTAGCAATTTATTTTTATTTAATACCATATGCATTCACACAAGAAGCACTTGTTTCAACCCCAACCATTTCCGTTGCATCATTTCCGTTGCACCATTTCCGTTGCAATTTCCGTTGAATTTGCCAATTTACTCCCAACCAACCAACCGCCGCTAAAGAAGATTCACTTCAAAAAGTGGATGAAATGTGGATTTTTGTCCGTTTACCGATTCCGTTTTCGGGTAATGTGATAATGGCTGTGAAACGCACACGTTCAATACATTTTCCTTTTGCAATTGACCGATGCCTTTTCATAGTTCAGAAAAATAAAACAAAAATAACGAGTATTTTTACTGCGCTATGTGTCGAATATGGATAAACGCTTTCAAATGTTCAGTTTGAAGAAATAAAGCAAACATTTCGTTTTCAAATAACTTGATCGAAAAAGAACGTTTTCGAATACGAGAATGTGCGAAAATCGAAGTCGTTTTCTGTACGTTTTCAGATACGAAAAATGTACGAGACTGCACTGTCGGCAAAAGTCACATTTCTCTGCTGGCTGGCCGTTCAATACGTCTGGATCAGTTGTGGTTAATTTATGTCAAATCAAAGTTCTTCGCAGCAGATCTCGAAAAATAAATTAGTTCCAAAAACAGCACTGTAATATGGAACTATAAAAATAAAATATTTACCCAGTGCAACTTAAATTAAAATATGTGCTATTTTTAAACTCTCAAGTACGCTCTGCTTTTTAATAAAAGCTGAAAAAACTCAATGACACACTTGGAAGTGTTATATAAATAATACCTTTGCACATACAGCCTAGTATAAATACATATGTACATATGACTTCGTATTTGTCAGTCAATTCGTTCGGACATTAAAATGAAATCTATAAGCTGCTAAGTATAAATTGAATCCATAAAGTTTTGAGTAATTTAGAACTTCAACACAAAGATACGAAATCAAAAAAGTTTACGGGAGGTGCGAAATCTATTCATGTTTTATAACCTTCGTATGAGTACGAATTCCCACTCAGATAGTAGACGCGTGTGCTATCAGTAGAAAATCGTTGAACGAATATTTATTGCTTAAGTTTTCTGGTGTCATTTTTTTTGATATGGTGTGTAAGATTAGCGCTTTTGAAGCAATGAAATTAAGTCATATTGCTCCTTCCATATATCGCTCGATTGCTGAAAGAACGTTAAAACTCAAAAAAGTGAAACAGCTTTAAACTTTTAGTTACTTTTTCCACATTGACCAAATACTTATAAGGAATAACTTAGTACGTAAATATAAATAAAAAAGGGCTGGCAGTCAGGGCTACCAACTACAAAAAAGTTACAAAATGTGCCAGATAGAAAAATACGACGCGCTTCGGTCCCCGTATTAACCAATCCATTAACCATTTAAAAGTTATAAACAAAAAATTTTTGTTAAATTTCGTTGTTTTGTATGGGCAATTACCCCGACAAAAATCACTAAATCACCTGTTCTCACTTTTTTACCACTAGCAAAACGTCTCCCGTTATTGTTTTATTCAAACTATATCATTTATTCACTAGTATTTTATATATTTCGCTAATAAAACAGAGCTAACAAACTTTGCGCTTGCCAAAATTTTTATAACCTTAAATCGCTAGTATTGACACTTTATTTGACATTTCATTAGCGCTATTACCCTCAGTTTACACTATGCACTTCTTCCTTGTGCTTTGCATTTCTAATTTCTGATAAAAATTGGTTTTTAGAAAAAATACATGAAAAAATTCCATTTAAACTGCAACCCCCGACCACCTAGGCCCCCTATGGGTCCCTAGGGACCCCTTAAAAAAATGGCCAAAATCACAATGTTTACTTGCGTCCGCAGTATTTTTGCGTATAATTCCTTTCTGCGTAGGCGGCCTTTGGCCGCGCTTTAGGATTATAACCCTTACCAAATAGAATTCTCCTTTTGGTGTGCACCAGCTGGTGATGTACCTTGGGAAACGAAAAGGTAACTAGAATTCCCTTTCTGTGTGGCTACCGCCCCAGTGATGTCTGTTATGGTTACTGGGTGTTTTATAAAAATGTCTTGTATATGTAAATGTCTTATACAAATACACAAAATATGTATATCAAACGAAAGAAGATACCGAAAAGCATTGAACACTGCACACGCCTTGTAAGGAAAACTGAATTATTACGAAATACTAATACAGTGGCAGCACTGCAGCCATTTTGGAATCTCGCGTTTCAGTTCGGAAAGATTGTCAACTTTTGTTTAGTAACAAAATAAACTATCTTAGATTGATAAAACTATGTGTTTGTTTAATAATTAAGTTAAATTATATATTTTAATAGTGTTTAAAAAGTGAGAACAGGCGATTTAGTGAATTTTTGTCCATATAAAACAACGAAATTTAACAAAAGTTTTTTGTTTATAAGTTTTAAATGGTTAATAATATTAACCTTCCGCCCCCGGATTGTTAATACGGGGACCGAAACCGGACTTTTTTTTAGCAGTTGTTACCCTATACTAGAGAATTACCATATTTTTCAAGAGTGCCACTTTGGCACTTTGTGCCAAATTGAAAAAATTAAGTGCCATTTGAAGTAAAATAGGGCCAAAAATGGCACGGCTTGAGCCAATTTGGCAGCCCTGCTGGCAGTCATTTTTACATTCTCAACTCACTTTTTAAGTATGACGTTCTTGCAGTAAACGAGTGATAATATGTAGTACTTACGTATATAAGATATTTGTATGCGCGTTTTTTGTATAGGTACATGGATGCATATTTTCCAAAACAGGGGAGAATGCATACACATTTACATTTGTATGTACATATATGTATACATACATTTGTATATGTTAGGGGAAGGGAAAAATTTAAGATATGTACCGAAATGTTAAATATGGATCGACAATACATAGTGTAGCAGGCTTTTTTTCATTCGAAGCTGTACATGAATTGACATTTTTGTTTACATTCTACTCACCAATTTCAATATTTTTATTTAACTTTTTTGACATTTTAGAGTGCAAAAATCAAGCACAATATACGAACAAATTGTTGTTTGCTGTAATGCTGCCACCTGTTTAATGTGCCTTAGTACGTACTGATAGAAAGCCGAGCATTGCACAGTGGTACAGCCCCATAAATTTCTAGAAAAAAATTAGAAGGGGTCGGCCTATAACCTCAATTTTCTGTATGCAAAATGCATGAAAAACCAGTAATACGCGTTCCACACCTTGAGAAGCGCTGCACTACACCTCAAAATAAAAAAGGTACACATTTCTTTGGTTTTGGTTTGTTTTGAAGGAAATATTTTTGATTTATTGTACTCAACAACAGGTAATAGGTGATGTGATCTCCGAAATATCACCGATGTAGTATATAATACGCGAATGGATTTTTGTCCAGGACAAAAGATCTGTATCGTTCGCCCGATTGTCAAAAATGAGATATTAAATTAGAGCGCTTGGTCTGTAGATGTGCAAACTAGTTTTGGTTTTTTGAAAAGAGTTGTCATCTGTTGAACACTAAAACTCAAATTTTTTGATAATCAATACCATCATGTCCGCACCGTTCGCCCGTTCTTCTGAAATAAGGTGTCTGTAGATTGCAATAAGGTTTTATTTCTTTGAAAAGAGTTGCCACCTGTTAAAAATCATATTATGTAAGAGAAATATGTATCACCCTATACATGCCAAACGAAAGGGGTTTCAGAAAGTAGTAGTTTCAAAATATTTTGCCACCTGCTTGAAATGTTGAATTTAGTTTACTTAAGCTGCCTTTACATGAGGCGATTTTCCAGGCGTTTCAACATTGCTCTGGAAAAATCGCTCGAGTAAATAGTGATTCAAAAATCGCTTGCCTCGAAGCAGACAGCAAGTCTACTTTTGCAGGCGATTATCGCCTGTCAAAAAATCGCCTCATGTAAAGGCAGCTTTATACACAAGTTATATGAAATATCAAAATAAGGATATCAAACGAATATTTTTGAGGTGTTGGAAGAGGGTTACCACCTGTTTAAAAAGTTACATTCTTCTGGAAGGTCAGAATCCTAGGAAGATCTTAAATTATTAGAAGAGACAACCCGCCTGAGGAACTATGCCCGCTAAGACATAGTAGGTAGAGGAAAAAGGTCCCTTGATGGAACAGTGAACTTACCAAACTGTGTAAAAGCTCCCGAGAGTTGTGAATATGCAGTTAAAACCCCCAAAAGAGGAGGGCTCGCCCGAATATCGTATAGTGCAGAAGAAAAATAAAAAGCAAATTCTCACGTCTAAATTAAGCTTTTATAGAGGCTTCTGCAGTGATATCGACAAAATTAAAGAGTCTGCCAGGCTGTGTAAGGTACTTCAATCAGATAGATTTGTCTCAGAAAATTTGGACACATAAAGCTAGCCTTTATACCATGGTAGAAGTTGGGAAAGGATTCCCTCAGAGCGGAATATTTGGTAGTAGACTCCCTATCGACAGAAATGTAAGTTTTCGTACTCATTCACGATTACAAGGATAATGATTCATGAACTCATGTGCCCTTTTCAGGGTCTTAGTATCAATCCCAGCAAGAAAACCCGAATTTTTTTTACGCGGAAAAGAAAATTGGAAGATCTGAACCTTCCACGGATTTGAGACGTAAACTTAAGTCTTCCCCTGAAAGTAAAATATCTAGGGTTAACTCTCGATACGAATCTGATGTGAAAAACTCACGTCGAGGCAAAGGTAAATCGAGCGCTGACAGTTTTCGGACAGTGCCGGAGAACCTTCAGAAAGGTCTGGGATCTGGTCGTGTAGAGCCATGGTCAAAACCAAAGTTTCTATGTTAAGCAGGCTACAAGGGAGTGTGTTTAAAGGCATTACGAGCGCCATGAGTACAACGTGTGGAGGAGCTTTTAATGCTTTGTTCGATTTGCCCCCTCTGGATTTATCAATCCAAGAGGAAGCAATGAAAACGATTTGTCAACTCCACTCTTTTAGTCAGAGCATCATCTAATGACAAACTGATACCTGTACTCTCCTTTGGAAGAAAGTACATCGTAACCTCTTCAAATTAAATTAAATTTTCATTGTGCAACGCAAATTAATTAAAGAAATAATTTTTCTTGGTTTTATATAACATCTTAATTTCCAAATATACGAAATATAATAAAGCGTTGGACATATTTATGCAAAAACAAACTTCATTTCACAAAAACAAAAAAAAACATTTTTAATTTATAAATAAATACATATCGTCAGTAACTTCATAGTGTCATAATTCAAAAAAGCAGGGTTCGTATTTGCACACACATGCGCAGCACATCCTAATATTTTACGCTCACACACGTGTGCTGTGCATATAAAAAATTAAAAACTTGCTCACATCACATGTGTGTGCTGTTTGGTAAAAAGCACGGGCACATGTGTGTACTTTATTTTTATACCCGAGCGCACTTGTGCACAAGTGATTTAGAAAAATACGAAATCCTCGATAAATCAGTAAATATTAAAGCTAA
>NW_016168236.1:0-19694 GCF_001687245.7 Rhagoletis zephyria | reverse complement strand
TATTCATGATGAAATGTCAAAGCATACTGAGCATCTTTCTCTTTGACACCATGTCTGAAATCCCACGTGATCTGTCAAATACTAATGCATGAAAATCCTAACCTCAAAAAAATCACCCGTTAGAAGCCTTTGGAAATTCACAAAGTAGAATTTTGGAAATTTAAAAATTTATACAAACAATTTTCTGCTTAGAAATAGAAAACTTGTTACTTCACATTTATGAGCGCCTGGTATTGGGAAAATATCAATTTGAAAATAAAAACTGGCCATAAAGAAAGGTCGCGGGAAAATGGGCACACATTTTTCGATATTAAAAAAAAATTTACATAATATGTACATATGTACATAAATCATTGTATATGTATGAAAGATTCGAACTTTTTTGCAAACATTGAAGCGTCCGGCCAGAAATGTAAAACAATATTTTAAGTATATATTGGAATAAAAAGAAAATGTATGTATTTTCTTAACATTATGTTAAATGCTAACATTTAAAAGAAAAAACTTCATAAGTATTCTTATACTTCCTATGAAGTTTTCAAATACTACTGAATGCAATCAACATACTCAAGTACTATGGAAAAGCGGAACAGTGTTTTATGTAGCAGAGCTCTGTTGAGTAACATTGATCGGTACCTCAAATTTATGATGTTCTCTTTTTTTGTTCCTATCTTTTTAGGTACTCTAAAATATATGTTCCATTTAATCATGTACACATGTGAAGAGTATTTCTGCTGGTATATTTGCAGTGCTTTAGTTACAAACAACCGTTATCTGAACAAAATTAATATACCCTTGTGCACAAGTGCGCTCGGGTATAAAAATAAAATATTCCGACGAACTGATAACCTCCTNGAATAGGTTTGAAGTCAAGCGGAGTAGAGGAGTAGATTTCCTATTTTTTGCAAAAACCGGAGTACATCTAATCTGATCTTAGTAAACTCCGAACACCAGTAGGATAGGAATTTTTTAAATTTTAACGCTAATAACCCACAGATGGCGGGAAAATACAGGGTTGCATCAGACTCTCGACGTGGTTTCGAGTTGGTTAGCTTTTAACCATCTTAGTTAAATGGTTAGTACTGTCATTATTATATGGCGAAACCACGCTAAATCAAGTGGGTTATCGGGATAACCAACTCAACAGCCATATCTATGTGGTTCAGCTCCGGTGGGGACATAATAAAAGGCACTCCAGTAAAATGTACAAATTTACACAAACAATTATAGAATGAAAAAATAATAAAAATTATGTCAGCACTGAAAAAAATGTATATTATAAATTGATTTAATATTCGTTAATACTGAAAGTGAACACGAAATTTATTTAAAAAAAAACATATGGCGTGCATTACAATGTGGAATCGCTAGATATTTTTGGCAATTTTGAGTGCAAAGCGTACCTAGTGTATGTTGTGCTTTGCAATTATTAAACGAATGACGAAATATTACTTGCAATGCCATTTTGCAACTTGCCATCAAAGCTTTTTGAAATTTTCAAAGGGGATATAGAAAATGATTGATTTCCATTCTGAATTCGATACAGAACCCTGGGAGCATGACACCGCGCAAAATTTATAGGATTGCAGATATTCTTCCAACGTCGGATTGTAGAAAAAATAAATTTCGCAGTTTTGACGGAAAATGCCAACAAATCTCCAGCAAACTTCGCGCAAAAATAAAATAAAATTATAAATAAATGTTGGAGAAACTCTTATCTCCTGTCCCCCCTTGATTTAAGGTGCCCTCCTTAAATTTTATTGCATATTGCTGCAATGGTGCTATTATTCATTAGCGCTTTAAAAAGGGACTTTTATTTGCGAGTAGTATTCAATGATACGAATAAAAATGTAAAATTTGAGCTTGCAATATGTAAATATGTGCAAGGATTCCTCCCACTAAATTTTGGGATTTTTCAGACACTAGGTCGCTATCATTTCATAACTGTATTTTTCACAAATGTGTATGTAAAGAATCCCATTGCAAACAATTTTCATTCACTAATCGTACAATAAAAATAAACTTGTACTTTTTAGCTTAATTTAAATTACAAAAAAACTCAGTGTACACATAAATTTTGTAGATGTATTGCGGCTTCTTCTTCTTCTTCTTTTTTGGCGCTGCAACCGCCTAAGCGATTTTGGCCGAGTTCAGCAAAGCACGCCAGTCGTTTCTCTTCTGTGCCAACTGACGCCAATTGGAAACGCCAAGTGAAGCCAAGTCCTTCTCCACCTGATCTTTCCATCGCAGTGGGGGCCTTCCTCTTCCTTTGCTGCCACCAGCGGGTTCCGAGTTGAATACTTTCAGAGCTGGAGCGGCGGTGTCCATTCGAACGACATGACCAAACCAGCGGAGCCGCTGTATTTTAATTCGCTGCACTATGTCCATATCGTTGTAAAGCTCATACAGCTCATCTTTCCATCGTCTGCGGTACTCGCCGTCGGCACCGCGTAAAGGCCGTAAATCTTCAGCAAAATCTTTCTCTCAAACACTCCAAGAGCCGCCTCATCGGATGTTGTCATTGTCCATGCTTCTGCGCCATATACCAGCACGGGCATGATGAGTGACTTATAGAGCGTGGTTTTCGTACGTCGAGAGAGGACTTTACTCCTGAATTGCCTACTCAGTCCAAAGTAGCACTTGTTGGCAAGAGTGATTCTACGTTGGATTTCAATGCTGACATTATTATCGGTGTTAATGCTGGTTCCCAAGTAAACGAAATTCTCTACTTTCTCGAAATTGTAACTGTCAACAGTGACGTGGGTGCCAAGGCGCGAATGTGCTGACTGTTTGTTTGATGACAGGAGATACTTCGTCTTGTCCTCGTTTACCACCAGACCCATTCGCTTTGCTTCCCTATCCAAATTGGAAAGGGCAGAACAGACTTTGCGGTTTTTGTTACCGATGATGTCGATGTCATCGGCATAAGCCAGCAATTGCACGCTCTTATAGTAAATTGTTCCTGAGCGGTTCAGTTCTGCAGCTCTTATTATCTTCTCCAACATCAGATTAAAGAAGTCACATGAAAGGGAGTCGCCCTGTCTGAAACCCCGTTTTGTGGCTCTTTCCCAATTCTGACGGATCTGGTAGTATTGCTCAGCGTCATTTTACACAGCCGTATGAGTTTGGGGGGATGCTAAATTCAGACATAGCGGCGTATAGCCAACTCCTTTTAGTACTGTCAAAAGCGGTTTTAAAGTCGACAAACACGTGGTGAGTGTCGATCCTTTTCTCGCGCGTCTTTTCCAAGATTTCGCGTATTGTGAATAGCTGGTCTATGGTGGATTTGCCAGGTCTAAACCCACACTGATAAGGCCCAATCAGTTCATTGACGGTGGGCTTCAGTCTTTCACACAATACGCTCGATAAGACCTTGTAACCTATGCTTAGAAGGCTGATCCCGCGGTAGTTGGCGCGAATGGCGGGGTCACCTTTCTTGTGGATTGGGCAGAGCACACTTAAATTCCAGTCGTCGGGCATGCGTTCATCTGACCATATTCTGCACAAGAGTTGATGCATGCACCTTATCAACTCCTCGCCGCCGTACTTGAATAGCTCAGCTGGCAGGCTGTCAGCTCCAGCGGCTTTGTTGTTTTTCAGCCGCGTTATTGCTATACGTACCTCGTCATAGTCAGGCGGTGGAACGTCGACTCCGTCATCATCGACTGCGGGCTCGGGTTCTTCTTCTCCACAACTTTCCGTGCTGCTACCATTTAGTAGGGCGGAAAAGTGTTCCCTCCATAATTTAAGTACGCTCTGGACATCAGTTACTAGGTCGTCATTATTGTTCTTACAGGAGTGCGCCCCGGTCTCTAAACCTTCCGTAAGTCGCCTAACTCTCTGGTAAAATTTTCGGGCATTCTTCCTGTCGGCCAGCATTTCAAGCTCTTCGCACTCACGTATATTATGGCTTCACTTCAATATAAAAATTTTGAGCAGCACCCCGTAGCGAATGTCATGCATTAGTCACTTAAGAGTCTTGTACGGAAAAGTTACGTCTTAAATGACTTTGGGCTCCGTTTGTATGGAAGTCGTTCATGACTTTTTCATATAAATGGTAATTTCGTCGTTGATGACATCTGCATGACTTTGTCATGCAGTGATCATTAATGACATTCAAGCGACAATGCCCGGCAATAGACTGTCCATAACTGACCGCTGCAAGACATTGTCTGTTGCATATTATTGTCACCAGTGTCATTGTCAGCTATATGCCGTTTAGGATTCACAGCAAGTGCGACGATGTCACTAAATCCTCATTAGTGACGATGTCACCGGTGACCACTTTCGCTACTGGGCACTGGTTTACAATTTCACCATGGAGAGTATTTGACGTGGGTGAATCCAAATGAATTTTGAAATTTTTTATTTGAGTTTCACTTCAATATTTTCATAAGTGAAAAAACTAAAAACTCGAGAATACCAGTTTTAAAGTTTTGAATTTTTGCGGCTGATAATAATGGCCGCCTCTGTATCATGGGCGGATAACATGAAAGACTTTGACCTTCAAAAACCGGAAAGCGCAATACGTTATATTCCACAGTAGGAGGCCAAGTACTGATCCCTGCGGGACCCCTGCTCTGACTTTGTATTAGACATTGTCTCTTTCAATGCAGTATTGCATGTGTACAGATTTGTTTACCTGTTGTTGATATAATGGGATCTAGTAAAGATAAGTATTTTTCCGTCGAAGAGATTGTTTGGGTCTTTAATAGAGGGCCAGGACGTTCAAGTTTCACCACCATGAATTCTGCAACCATCTGTGAAGATCGGAACCTCATCATCGCTTACGACGATATTCAGTTTCCAATCACGTCGAATTTCTGATTAAAGTCAACTACCGTGATCTGATAAATTCTACTCTGTACTTCCCGCCAACTTTGTTTGAAATGGAAGTATGACCCCTGCTAGCGGGTCTTGAAAATAGCCGCACAGTGTGCTTTTTGCTGCATGCTAATTAATCGTAGCGCTTTCAACAGAAGCAGCATTTTGATACGAAGCAAAATGGTTTTGAAAGCTAAAGTAAATCCCTTTACAATGTGGCCATAGGTTTACATTATATTTTAAAAGATACATTTTTATTATTTTGTATTCTCTGTTCAAAAATTTACCTCTGAAAAATTCCAAACTGATTTAAATGACAGATTAAGAAATAAAGGACGAAATGCGTCCTTTTCTTTGAAAAAATTCATAAAGAACAGAGGGCTAACTTAAAGGGCTGTCCTTTAAAATAAAGGACGGATGGTCACCGGAAGTATAGTAGACGCCGTTCTCATTTTGCGTACATTAGAATTGTGTGTCTCGACAATTAATTTACCAACTCCTTAAGGGGGCGAATAACTGTTATTTTCATCCTCTGCCCACAGCCACCACTATTCTACTTGAAAAGTTGAGTTGCTGCTATAAAATTACTTACTGAACTCGGCTTATGATGTAAGTACTAATTTACACAGAGGCCTTCAACAAAAAAAAAATTTTCAAACTTTTTAACACAAAAAACCAACTAATTGGCCAAACAACAAAAATAACTAGAGATAGTCAGCAGCAACTTTTCGCTGTTATTCACGTTAATATTGCATACGTTTAGGCCCAATTTCAGAGGACCGATTTAAGTAAAGATTGTTGATTAACTTCAACAATTCATTCTAAGATCATACATTTGATCTGCACTGTGAGATATCCAACCTTGTGATTGTACCGAACAACCAAGATTGATAGGTGGGTTGTTTTTATCAATCTTGCCAAAGAAAAAAAATCAGCTGTTCAGTACAAAATATAAACAAACAAATAAATGCAACAACAATTTCAAGGAGCAAGAACAGTGTTGCCACTTGTTTGGCATATTTAAATAAAGTTGATCTGAAACCCAACGAAAGCTAAAAGACATTTAAATGACAATCCAAAATTAAACTTAAGTGTCGTTTAAATATTCATTTGAAATTGGCGCTTAGTAACTTTAAACTTTAGTGGTACGAGTATAAATACACACTTGTTACGAGTGTGCGTTGGCCTAAAGTAAGCAATACTGAGAATCCGCTAAGTGCAATAGAAAAGTCGTTGCCGCTCGTTGTATATGTATGTGCTTCCTCACGTTCAACCCAAATTGCCAGTCATCATGAAATGAACATAATCTTTTCGAAAAGTGCAAAAGTTATGCAAATCTTATGCACAGAGGGCCGAAGCAATAAACACAAACAATTACATATGTGGGGGAAGTATGTATTCCCAAGCGAGTGCCTAGGGGCAACCAAACGCCACCATAAACTTGCTCGTTCCTTGCCATTCCAACTTCCTTTTTGGGAGTAAACTTGGCAGAAAAATGAACTGTAGTTAGTGAAGTAATTTACGTAAACGCTCCTATTTATTCATGAATGATATGAAAATAAGAATTTGGCCGAAATAGTACAGACAAGGAAAGTTAAGGGAATGATCAAGTGTTGCGAAGGGTAATATCGTTTTCTTGGTTGCCGATTTGGTTTTGCGTAAATGTCTGCGTTAGCCGCAATTCCCTTTGGAAATTTATTTTAAATGTCGCTGTGTTGAAACTACTAAATATGCACTACTGATATTACTACTATTGCTGTTAAACTTTGGGTTAATTAACGTTTATAATTTACCATACCTTGTGTAAATAAATTAATTATATAAAAGCTTCTTTAAAGTTCAAAGGCAATTTGCTGCTAAGTTTGCAATGCTTTTGTTTGATGAAATAGCAGTTGACTACCTCTATGTCAATGAGCTGTTGTTTCATCAAGCAAACAAAAAACTTTTTAACTGACGTGCTTTGTTTGCAGACCAGGTGTGCATACTTACAAACAGTGAAGTGCAAAACAGAGTCAACAGTGATTTTTTTTAAATATTTGCAAGGGTTTTAAGTTAAAACATGCTTTGAAAAAGGGATTTTTAGACCTTTAAAATGATATTTATGAATATATTGTTGGACTAAGCGCGGGTTAGTAGTTCTTATCGGGTAAATTAAAGAACAAAAACACTCTTTTTCTTAATTTTTTAAATTTTTACCATCACTAATTTCAAAAGTTTCTATAAAAGTTGCCAAATATGTAGTATTTTTCTAAAACTGCATTTATTTTCGAACTGCATAAAAATTGTGGAAGTTAGCAATACATATAAAAAATACGGCATTGAATTTACAATATGTGTGTATTAGGAATCCCGGACTTATAAAGGTGTCGGAAATTTCGGGATTCTTGGCAAGTAATATAGTAAAATCGCGTTTTTAGCTTTTCACTCTGACGTAACTTATTCAAAAATTAATTAAAATTATTATTATGGGTATACAATTAATGACGAAATCATGTAGAATTCAAACATATTCAATCTAGTGCAGAAGTGCCGGTAAATATTGAAAATGTCATTTTAAAATTTTATCCTTGAAATTTCGCAATATTTGTTCGAATTTCGTTTTTCTAACTTTTTCAGCATAAAAATTACCTGTTCGCCCTGGTGAATCCAAAAAATTTAAATTTTTTAGTTTCTAAAGAAATGTCCTATTGCATTTGTTACCCATATTTCTATTCTACATTGCATTGAATTTTTTTATAAATTTTTTGGAATTAATCATATCTTTGAAATTACAAAGACCTTCAAAATAAATCCTGCGGCCAGAGTGAAAAAATAAAAACGCACATCGAAATTCGTGCTCCCTTATTTTCCTTTTGACGCAGTTCAATGTTGATTCTTTTACTTTTATTTAGCTCTACCCAGAATTACAGCGGACGACGGTGATATCCGTCCGAGTAAACACAATTGCGGCTGAGGACGGCTTCCGTTAACTGTCATTTTAATTTGGAAATTTTCATTAAAATATTTTCATTTGCTTGGTACGTGCATGTGGGTATATTTGCTGGAAATAAAAATGGTCAAAAGCATTTGCAAACTTGTGAAAATAGTAGAAATTATTAGAATCAACAATGTGCCGCCCCCCGCTGGGCGGTAAAAATAGAAATAAATTTAAATCAACCGAAAAACGTTGGCGGTAAAAATGGTGCTGCCGCAATTATGTGCCATTCCATATGTCTCCGTGAGTTTTTATTTTGACAGCGGTTAACCGTCGACCGCTTTATCGTCGTCCGCTGCAATTCTGGGTAGAGCTTTTGGTTATGCTTTTTGTTTTCGCTCAATTTAATTTTTATTATGTTACAAAACAAAAGAAACCCCGTTTGAAATTATGTGAGCCATACAAATTTTGAATTTACTTACAAGCAAATATTTTAAATCCCAGGATTAGTCATAATGCAACCTTTGACGCACCATATCTCCGAAGAAAAAAAATCCTCGAACACGTGTTACATTGGCTGCGTTTCTTTATACATTCCGGATAATCTCATTTCACAGCCGGAATAAACAGAATGTGTTTGAAATATACGTTAACATATCATCAGGAACGTTCTAAAGAATAAGTAAACAAAAAAGTTTATTCCAAACGTTCAGAATGAATAAAGAAATTCAGCCATTATGTTCAAATTGACGAGTTAAATACGTTAAATGAGCATGAACCAGTTAAATGTACAAAACATGTTCATAAACAAGTTAAATCGCATGCAATTGTTGTTGGAAAATGGAACTAGTTAAATCTTTTAACTCGTTTTAAAACCAGTTCAGTGCGGAGTTGTATCAGAAAGTTTTCCGCTTCAGCCAATCAGAAAGAGCCAAAAGCTTTCATTTGACACGCCAACGTTCAAAACATGTGTATTCTCAAAAATATTAAAACTTAAAAAATATCAAAATTGTATACATGTCTGCCCACCAAAAAAGATGCCAAGTCGGTAATTAGTTATTTCCCATTAGGTGTCATCGTACGCTGAGATAAATAGTACATACGAACTAAACATTTTGAAGTCATCAAGCAGACATTCGCACAAAACAAATTGAAACACAAACTGTTGATTTTGAATACTTGTTTTAATCTGAAATTTTTTATAATATAAAGTACGTTGTGCACAAATTGATACATATGGAAAAAGACCCTAGTATTCAATGAAATTTTTGGGTTTTTTTTAATTTTTTGTTATTGACCAAGTTTATTCATTTTTCTGATAATAAGAATAAAAATTGTTGAAGGATATATACGCATTTGCCGCAAAAAACCAATTCAGAACATTAACTATTTGTCTTACAGCCACTTTCACGAAAGCAATTTAAGTGAAAAATTATTTTAATTTTTTGAAAATTATATGAAAATTGACAACAAATAAAAATCATTTTCCATTTTAATTGCTGGTGAAACTGGCTGTTAAAATTTTAATATGTTTGCGAAATTTGCATCAATTTCATACAAACGATGGATGCGGGTTAAATTTATATTTTAAATAAAAACCACCCGTCAAAGTTAGCTCCAAATGTTCAATGTGGACGATTGTGTTTTCCAAAAAGCTCTTTTTCATTCAACAAGTTAAATAGAGCCAATTGAACGTAACATGACGGTGGTTCGGTTACAACTTTTATACCAACATTTTTTTGTACGGCGCTTAGATCACGGTCGAGAACGTGCCAAATATAGCGATAGCCCAGTAAAATTAGATTAATTTGGTAGGAAATTTGAAAAATATTTGTAACAGCGACTTTTTGATGTAGTTTACTTCTATTTAACACGTAGATCATGGATCCACAGTCTTACCCCTAAATTTCACTTGACACCATTCCGCCATCTTGGATTTAATTTTTTTGTGTTTTTTTTTTGGGATTTGCAAGATCATTTTGCATTTTTCGTAAAAAATGGTTAAATACAAATATGTAGAGAATTTAATTTCCCACATTTGTTACATAGAAAGTTTTTTAAATACAGCATTTTTTATTGTAAAAAATTAGCAAAAACTGCGAAAAAATTTTACATTGTCACGGTTTTCGCCATTTTTTTTACAATTTCTGTTGAAAATACATATCATATTGGAACTCCAAAGATGTAGAGAATTTCATTCTCCATAACTTTCGTACCTACATTGGTTTTGTACGACACTTAGATCACGGTCGGGAATGCGATAAACATAGCGATTGTACGGGAAGCGACGTTCCATATCCATTTCCATATCTTCACCTGCTTTCATTAAAAAGCAAAAAAACAATGCCCGTGGATTAGGCTTACTGGGGAAACCACGATAAAAAAAAACCCGCCGAAAAAATCTTTTTAAGCGGTGGTGTGGAAATGAGTTTTACGTCGCTTCCCGTACAATCGCTATGTTTATCGCATTCCCGACCGTACATCGCTGTTTATCGCGTTCCCGGCTGTGATCTAAGCGTCGTACAAAACAAATGTAGGCACAAAAGTTGTGGAGAATAAAATTCTCTACATCCTTGCAATTCCAATATGCTATTATTTTCAACATACATTGTAAAAAAATGGCGAAAACCGTGACAATGTAAAATTTTTTCGCAGTTCTTGCTAATTTTTTAGAATAAAAACTGCTATTTTCAAAAAACCATCTACAGTGTACGACAAAACTAAAGCACGAAGTCTCTCCTGAACTCGTTAAGTTAAAAAAAAACAACAAATGGTTATATCCTTAAATTTTTTTTTCTTAAACTTATAATAACAAATATATATGATAAAAAAAAACAGTGTTCCAGTTTGTTATTGGGAAAATAGTACTGTTATGTGCAAAAACAAACCACCTGCAAAAACTTGCTGCGACAAAACTAAAGCACATGGTCAAATTTCTATTCATAGCTGACCGTGAGTCATTAATCAGAACCGTTAGGATATAAAATATTACACGTCAAACATAAATAAAGCATTATCAGTGTTATTGCGTGTTTTTATCGACATTTACTACATTTTCGAGCTAAGGTAAAAAAAAAACGTTAAAAATGGCCCGAAATAAGTATAACGCGGTATTACGTAACAAAATTATAGATGAATTTAATGGAGGTGAATCGATTCTCAATATTTCTCGAAAATTCAAGATTCACCACACCGTAATTTCCCGAACAATAAGCCGTTTTCGGTCATCCGGCTCCTGTGATACCATACATTTAGGTGGCAGGCCCCGCAAAACCACTACTCGTCAGGATAAATTAATCATCCGAAAGGTCCAGAAAGATCCCTTCATATCGGCGAGATCCCTGAGAAGTGAATTTTCATTGGACGTTAGCCTTAGAACCATTCAGCGAAGAACTGTCGAAGGCGGCTTCCCAACTTATAGAAGTGCTAAAAACCCTTTTATTTCAATAAAGAAACGTAGAGCACGAGTCGAATTTGCAAAGACGCACATTAACTGGACCATTAGCAAGTGGCGAACCGTCCTTTTCTCTGATGAATCCAAGTTCAACATCAAAAATTCTGATGGACTGAAGCTAGTACGCCGACCTAAAGGGCAACGCTTAAATCCACGCTACTCAAAAGGCACAGTAAAGCATGGTGGAGGCAACGTAATGGTGTGGGGCTGTTTTTCCGGCAATGGAGTGGGTCCAATTCATAGAATTAATGGCATAATGGACAGATTTGTGTACAAAGACATTCTCGAAACAATTATGCTGCCCCACGCTGAGGAGGAAATNTCAATTATCCTGCCCCACGCTGAGGAGGAAATGCCATTAAACTGGATATACCAGCAGGACAATGATCCGAAGCATACCGCTAAATGTGTAAAAGAGTGGTTTGTTGCCAATAAAATTGAAGTGTTGCAGTGGCCTGCACAGTCACCCGATCTCAACCCAATTGAGAATCTATGGGAGATTGTAGATCGGAAAATAGAACGCGAAAACTGCAAAAACAAGGACTCTTTGTTTGTTCAGGTAGAACAAGCATGGGAAAGCATTTCCATAGATGTTTTAAATAACTTGATCGAGTCTATGCCACGAAGATGTGCCGCGGTATTGAAAAACAAGGGCTTCGCTACGAAATATTAGAAGAATCAACTTTTCTTTCCAATTATATACCAATGTGCTTTAGTTTTGTTGCAGCATATTTAAGGCCACCTTTTTGTTTGAATTAATATTTTAGTTTAGTATGAAGTTTTATCGTATTATTTTTTTGTGACATAACAACAACTGTACCCCCTTCTAAATACCATAAAAAGAATTGCTATTACCAAGTGTTTGTAAGTTTTATTTCTGGTTGTGGTGGTATGGGAAGTTTCGTGCTTTAGTTTTGTCGTACACTGTATGTAAATATGTAAATATGTAAAATGTGGGAAATTAAATTCTCTACATATTTGTATTTAACCATTTTGTACGAAAAATGCAAAATAATCTTGCAAATTGCAAAAACCCCAAAAAATTTAAATCCAAGATGGCGGAATGTTGCCAAGTGAAATTTAGGGGCAAGACTGTGGATCCATGATCTGCGTGTCAAATAGAAGTAAACCGCATCAAAAAATTGCTGTTACAAATTTTTTTCAAGAAAAAGTCTAATTTTACTGGGTTAACCAATAAAAATTCAAAAAAATATTCAATATCAAGTTTTTGTGTTTCAATTTGGTTTGTGCGAATGTCTGCTGAATGATATTAACGCAGACGGATTACCTAGAGACTTCAAAAGGTTTAGTTCGTTTGCACTATTTATATCTGCGTACGTTGAGACCTCATGGGAAATAACTAATTACCGCCTTGACCTCTTTTTTGGCAGGCAGACATGGATACAATTTTGATATTATTTGATAGTTTTTGATTTTTAATATTTTTGATAATACACAGTTTTTGAACGTTGGCGTATCAAATGAAAGCTGTTGGCTCTTTCTGATTGGCTGAAGCAGAAAGCTATCTGATACAACTCCGCACTGAGCTGGCTTTAAAACGAGTTAAAAGATTTAACAGGGTCAATTTTCCAACAACAATTGCATGCGATTTACCTTTTTTATGAACATATTTTGTTCATTTAACTGGTTCACGCCCCTTTAACATATTTAACTCGTCAATTTGAACTTAGTATTAGCCTATTTAATGTATAAAACCAACAAAAAAATGTTAAGCGAATCGGAGACATGACATAATTTATTTTACGAAATCCGTCCGACCTAAAAAAAAATGGCTCATATATTTCTATGCAGTGACCCAAATTAGTTTAAAAAAACTGCTTTAAAAATGTGATTCTCATTTCGTAAAATAGCGTTATTTATACAAGTAGTAGTTGCTTCAAACGATGTATGTACATATTTTAATGTGCATACATCATGAAAATTTTGTACAAAATTCCTTAAGGCTCTGTCACATACAGCTTTCGCGTCGCTTTGGCGTTGTTTCATTTTGACAGCAACGCAAGTAGCGCAAGTGTTTGCTACAATGAATGCTCTGACAGCAAATGTTTTTAGTTTTTGAGTTTGAATTTTACGATTGAAAAACATTCAAACATTTTTAAAATGGAAGCATTTGGTCGTCGCTGTCCTTATTCGTTTTTTTCTTTACACGATTTTGTGTGTTTATTAGTTAAAAGTGAATAATTATATTTAGGGAGCAGGGACGCCGTTTGGATCTAAATAGATCCAATTGGATACATTTTTAGACGAATTTTCGCGAGATACTTATTTTTTCCGCTCAGTATAAATGTGGATACTTTTAAATGGGACCAAATTTTATATTTGCTATAAAGTTTTTTTCTTTCAAAAATCGATTTTCATAAAAGATGGTAGATGTTTTCTAAATGTATTAAAAATCACATCTGAAACGTAAAATTAAAACATTTTATTTTTTGAACGAAGCAATGCAGATATGAAGAGATCTCACCAAAATAGGTATAATCGTAATTGTTTTAATTATATTTAATTAGCTAAAAAGGATGCTTTAGGCAAAATCTTAATATATGCATAAAGTAAATATATACTCCTTCTGTAGTGATCTCTTTCATATCCACATTTTCATTTGTTAATTTAAAAAGAAATAAAGATCTCAATGTAGTTTAAAATACAATGCTAAAAAACGAAATGTAACTTATTTGAAGAAATTTGTACGAATTTGACTGAAAAAACTGTATACACTCTAAACAATGTTGCTTTAAATTTGTGCATATTAAGAGAGATACCAGTTTCCGCGCTCAATGAATACAAATTTACAATCCGTGTTAATTAAATTAAATACTGCTTTTTACTTTTACTTAATATATGTGTGACGTAGAAAAAATTTCAAATTTGTTTGTTGAATTCTCAACACATAATGTTACAATTTCACAGTTTACACTAAAAATAAAAAATAAAACAGTCTCCTCTTTTAACGTGTTCAAATTTATACACCGTGTAATAAAATTAAACACTGCCTGTTTACTTTTACATACCAAATATGTCGCGTAGGGCAAAATTACACATACAATTTTTAAAATTAAGTAAATATGGGCACTTAATGCTTCTTATTAGTAAGAAATGCATTTTTGGTTTAAAATTTTTTGCAATTTTAAACATCATGTGGATATTTATGAATATATTTTAAATATCTCATTTTCAAAATCAAATGTTGAGCATCTTATGCGTGTAGTATTTACACAGATTCTCGTTGAAAAATAGACACTTTTCAGTACTTACTTTGCAAAATACTACGTATGTATGCACAAAAAATTTAACTTATAAATTGAAATTATAAATGTTTGATTTTAGAAAAAATAAAAATANAAAAATAAAAATATATAAACATATATTAAAAGTCCTTAGGATGGGTTAAGCTATGTATGTATTTTTCTTGAAAATGTTTGGTTTTCTTACAAATTATGAGAAGGATACGTAAAAAAAGAAAACTGGATACATTTGGATACATTTTTGGCTTGGTCGGTGATACGTTTTCTTGAGACGGCACGGCAACACTGTTAGGGAGTGTCAACGCGTGCAAAACGACCAGAATTAACCAGCGTTCGTGTTTCTGTGGCGTCAACATTGCCTGTGAGAACAGATTCATATAAACGTATGTATCAAGGCGCATCAATTACAGGTGATAGCGATAGAAGCTATGCTTCTTCTTATGAGCACGCTTGTGTCAAATTATCGTCTGTTTTGCTTATTTACATATCCGCGTATACATACCCATATACATATATATATACCCTGCAAACAACCCCGCAAACATATTCTGAGCGTTCAGAATATACATATGAGTCCGAAGGGAGTCCTAAGTAGGTAAGAAATATGAGTTTCAAAAACAAATTTTTTTTTACTCTTATATGAATCTTTTAGGACTCATATATGATCCAAGTTATGAGCCAGCACCTTGTGCCAATATAAAAACAATAAAGATTTGAAATTTATATCCAAACTTGTTTGTACAGAAAGTGAAAATAATTAGAAAACAATAAATGAACAAAATTTAGCTGCAGCTGCTTCTATTGCATGCATGGTGGAATGTGTATATGCACGTAAGTTTGTATGCATGTTATTTGAAAAGAATTTTTGCTGAATGCTTTTGCAAATATAGTGCGTTCAACAAGACTCAAAGAACAACCTAAAATAAGAGTCCGAATTTAGTAATTTATGAGGCTGATTAGAGGCTCGAAAAGAGTCTGAAATGATTCATATATGAGGCCAATAAGAGTCCAATATGACTCATATTGAGGCTCATTTGATGTATGAATTTAAGCTCATATAAGTCGACCTTCGGAGAAAGGGAAACACCCTCATATCGGACTCTTAAATGAGCTCATTATGAGCGTAATGGCTCCGAAATAGGACTCCTTAAAGACTCATTTATGACTCCAAATGTTTTCTGGGAAATGCTCTCGAAATCTTTAAGAGTGTCGGAAATTTGTTTCAATTCTTTTAGAAATCTTTAGATAAAAACATATGAAGCGGTTGACAGGAACTAGTAAGAAATTTCTGTACGATTTCTTAAAGAAAATTCTTAAAAAAATTGTGAAACCTTTCAGAATTCTATGAAATCCTGGTGTGCAGGGTATACATATACATACGAATATGAATAGATAAAGAAGATGTTGATGACACAAGGAGTTCATACCAACGGTAAATGTTGTTTTTGTACGATTGCTACAACCTGTAGTTGTTGAATCATGGTATGTATTTATCTTAGCTGTCAAAGCAAAATCAACGCCAAAGCAGCACGAAAGCTGTATGTGCCAGAGCCTTTAGGCGCTCCGCGGCGGCGCGTGAGAAATGACAAAAAACGGCGGTGTGGCGGCGTGGTATGGCGGCATAAACCTCTAGTATGTACATACTTAAGTGTTATCGACGACTTTGACTGTTAACTCTTTATTTATGTATAATAAGTAAATATGTACATCTGTACAAGATTCCCGACCTTCATATCTGAGAACTAGAATGTGAAAACTAGTTGAATGGGAGCTTTAAGTAATAGGCGCCCGAACAAGTTCTCTGTTTGTTTTAAATTACAAGGTTTCATTTCCACAGCTACTTAAGTGGAGCAGCTATAACGAAAAATGTTAACCAATTGTATGGGAGGTATACGTTGTAGTGGTTTGATTTTGTCAGTTCCGACAAATGATTTATACATTTCGTCGGAGGTCTTGAAAAGGGAGGAACTAGTTTCCGTTCAAACTGGTTGATAAAGGAACAGATAGACGAATATGACTAAATATTCACAGATCGTCGTTTTCATAATTTTGATATAATTTATAATGGGCCTGTTTCTTTTGATACTTACAAATGTCAGACCAAAGTCATACTCATGTTTTTAAAGCTATAATCATTGCATTTGTATTAGCTCTGCGACTCGCTAAGGATTGAGGTCGATAAAACATCGAATGGAACCTCTGTTGCCAACTTGGTGCTTTTCGCAGTAAATTTAGTGATTTTCTTTATTCAAAACGAGAAAATTTTTGAGTTTAGTGCTTGATGCGCTTTTTGGTGCTTTTGTTTTTAGTTTGAAGACACCAAATCTGGAAATCTTAAAAAAAGGGGGAAACAATATAACCATCGCATATTCTGTAAGCAACTTTTATAAAAATGGAGACATATAAAGGGAATTACTCCATCGTACTTTTGGCGAGTTGTGATGCCAACTACACGTTCATGACCATCGATATCGGGGCATATGGTTCCCAAAGTGACGGTGGAATATTATGAAACTCTGACTTTGGGCAACGGCTGTTGAGTGGTAATCTAGATTAACCTGATGACGATTACCTTCCAGGGACACTCATCAAATTCCCTCATTTTATGGTTGGAGACGCTGCGTTTCCTCTCAAAAATTGTATTATGCGGCCATATCCGGATTTGTAAATAACAACTTTAATATACATATGCATGTAAATGTTTGATATTTTTTTTAGCATATAGAAATAGGTTTGCCAATTGATCATGAAGTTTTTAAGAAGCGATTATCCCGAGCGCGAAGATTATAGAAAACGCTTTTGGAATTTTATGCGCTCGTTGGAGGGTCTTGTTTGCACCATTATTTATGCACCCACAAACAGCAGAAAAAAATTGTAAAAGCGGCATTGCTACATAATTTGTAAAATTCCACGATGGAAATTACTGTCCCGCTGATTATGTGGATCGATTCCAAGGTGGAGAAATTATTAATGGGCTGTGGAGAAAAGAAGTCGCAACGCAAAAGAAGTTGCGAAACCATGGTCGTTGAGAGATCAATCGAAAGACTACATCATGTGCAACCCAATTTGATTTATTCATTAAGAAGAACCAACTTAATTTTTGGAATGAAAAAATTAAATATTAGTCTTAAACTGAACAATGAAGTACCTACCCAACAGGCTTTTTACGCTTCTACAGACTTATTATACCTACTTACAATGTATAAACATACATTGGCGATAAAAACTGCGTGCATGGTGATTTTTGTTTAATATCTGTGATGTTTTTCAAGTGAAAATTGTTTTATACTATTTTTATTTAATATGGCATGCAGTTATGGGCCCATGAAATATTAGTAAAATAAGTCCAAATTTTAAGCGGTTTAAAATCGGATTGATTTTTAATAATTTTTTCTGGCTGACAGCTTTTTGCACTTTTTCCAATATAAACATGAATTTGCTATAGAAGAAAAAGCGCAAGAGCGTTTGCGAAAAAAAATAAAAAAAAACAACTCCAGTTTCAATAAATTGTGCTTGTTAGATTAAAAAATGGAAAAGCCATCAGCCAAAAAAAAATAACTGCATGCCCAGACATTTTTTAAAATTTAGATTGAAAAGTTTAAAGTTTTAACGAAAATATATTACATTTTTCAAAATGTTGCATAAACTTTGTAATAGTGCTATGGTTTTGGTTAAATCATAAACCATATTAAATCAAAATAGTACAAAAAAATGTTCACTTTAAAAACATCACACATATTAAACAAAAATCATCATGCACACAATTTTTATCGCCAGTGTATATCGTTGCGTTAATATAGAAAACCCATGTCTAGCTTTCTTTCGAAATTAAACGTTATACAAATTTCGGTAGGTTACTAGGTAGGGCATTTCCTGCTAGGTACCAACTACTCATTTATGTACATACATATCTGTGGACTTTTGACATAACAACCTTTCTGCAGGTTGGAATTTAGAGTGAATTATAAGGAACTTATTTTTAAAAAATTTACATTTTTATTTCACATTCATTAAGATAGCATCTTGAACTACTCATATTAATGACTATTTAAACATAAAACTATCATTCGAGAACTCAATGAATTACTGCTTCGAAGAGAAAATGACCTCACTCGAGCGAAATTGTTTTGTCAAAAGTCCACAGATAATATACAGACCCTATTACGAGTATCGACTAGTAGTATATAAACGACTATTACTCCATCATCGCTTTTCCATGGTATTGTGAATGTCGATTTTTCGATCAATAAGTGAATGCAAATAGTTTATAGTCGCTTATCCTTTTACAAACAAACAGTTGTAGAAGGATGAGCGACCAAAACCTATTCACAGTCGTATATTGAACGAGAAATCGACATTCACAAACCATGGAAAAGCGATGATGGAATAATAGTCGTTTATATACTACTAGTCGACACTCGCAATAGGGGTGATACTTACATTTCCTACATTTATTTTTTATGCTTATCATTTTCTACATATGAATACTTACCGTAATAAATACGCACCATTACCTATAAGCCTTAGCTTAAGTCTTTAATTAACACGAATAAAAGACTTTTCGAAATGTATAAAACTATTAACTAGCTTATTTATTCAGGTAATTCGTTTCATGTATTAGTCTCATTTTGATTTTCATATATATTATATATTTATTTTCATATATGCACATATACAGTTGCGGTGAATAAGAAAGTAACAAAATTCAAAATGATATTGCTTGCAAATTATGTTTATTTATTTTTAATAATTTTTATTTAAAATATAGTTCGTTCTATAACAGATACCAGAAATGGAAGTTTGAAAGGTTGCACAAAGTTCACNGATTTTCATATATATTATATATTTATTTTCATATATGCACATATACAGTTGCGGTGAATAAGAAAGTAACAAAATTCAAAATGATATTGCTTGCAAATTATGTTTATTTATTTTTAATAATTTTTATTTAAAATATAGTTCGTTCTATAACAGATACCAGAAATGGAAGTTTGAAAGGTTGCACAAAGTTCACAAAAATTAATTAAACTTAAAAAAAGGTCATCAAAGTTTTTATTCTGAATTTTTATTAAATTTTCGAGTATGCAGTTTTGTAGCTAATTTTAGTATAAAAAATAANGGTCATCAAAGTTTTTATTCTGAATTTTTATTAAATTTTCGAGTATGCAGTTTTGTAGCTAATTTTAGTATAAAAAATAATATAAAAAAAAACTTTTTAATATACAACGCTTTTATA